>NW_016691412.1:3888-5366 GCF_001604755.1 Lepidothrix coronata | reverse complement strand
GTTCTAATATAAAGTATACCTTGCTAAACACACACCAGGCACACATGTACATCTAGAGAGCCACTTTTTTTTTTTTTTTTTTTTTTTTTTTTTTTTTTTTTTTTTTTGGTGAGGCTTTATGACCTCTAAGAAGCACTTGTTTCTACTGCTGAAAGGCATTCAGTGTGCTCTGCCTGCGTTTATTTGACCTGAAGTGCAGCACTCCTGAGGCTGCAGCACTACCTTAAGGCCTGGAATTTACCAACCCATCCCATGCAGGATGTTTCAAATAATACTAGCTATATTTTTGGCAACTCTACAGAGACCCTTATTTTTACATAGTATTTTCACATCCCATAGAATCATCAAGGTTAGAAAAGGTACTGTCTGTCATGACTTTCTGTTATTTACGCTTTCTGCTATTTCCCCTCCTTCATTTTAGATTTTCGTCTAGCATCTCTTCTTGAACCATCGTTCATATAACTGGATATTTTAAGTACAAATTTCATTTGCTTGCAGGTGGCAGGGGAGTGCGGGTCAGGAAGAGCAGCATTTTTTTTTGTTAAAGACACAGATATATCCATTTCCAGAGCATTCCCTTCCCCTTCCCTCCCCTCCCCCTTCCCCTTCCCCTTCCCCTTCCCTTCCCTTCCCCTCCCCTCTTTCTTTTTCTTTTCATAACTGCCTCCTGCCACCAGCTCATTCCATTCAATACTTCATTCAGCATATTAGCAACAAAAGATAGGAGCAAGTATCCTTTCCCTCTCAAAAAACACGGCATTCTTAACATGTGTTCTAATGGACAATTTAGAGATGCTATGTGAACAATTACTGACCTTTTTCTCATGGAACTTGTTAAAGAAAATAATCTGTTCAGAGAAAACTTTTCTGAGGTATCAAGATCATTCATGATGATGTATGTACAGTGCCGTGTATTTAATTGACACTCCTACATTTTAAATTTACTGCAGAATGGCTTGTTTTTCAAAGTGTTCATTATTCATACAGAATACCTCACACTGCATCACAGAACCTGAAAATTTAGATTAATTGCCATATTAGAAATCCTGCTTAGTATGAAACAAGGGTTATTGTCCTGGAAAAACAAAAAGTTTCCTTAGCTTTCAGCGCACATTTTTGGTAGTAAAGCATCTACCTCAGTATACCATGTATTTTCCTAGGCTTGTCCTGAAAATCCTATATTCTTTAGCCACCATAGGACCAATGTCAGAAACAATTAAACTTGCTTCCTCAACGTCATGCCACTTCACCAGAAACTCCAAAATCATCACCTGATGTCAGCAGTACAAGCTTTAATGGCACCTAAGTACACTGACAACGGTTTTATGAGAAAGAAAAAAAGATAAGTGAACACTTCTCAGCCAGACCTACCTTGTCTGACTCTGTTTCACATCAAAGCTAAAAAATGCACAAAAACCTCATCACTGTTTCAGGTAATCAAATTCTGTGGCTTGCTGGGGTGTGTGTGCACACACTGA
>NW_016691412.1:0-1088 GCF_001604755.1 Lepidothrix coronata | reverse complement strand
CTGCTTAGCGTTCAGCACCTAAAAACCAGGACATGCAATATTCCAAAAGGCTGGCAGTAACTGTCCAAGACAGTCATTTACCAGAATAAAAAGGGATATAACTCAAAGTAGGCAACTAGGAACTGCTCTGAATTTCCAGCAGTCTATTTTACACAATGCTGGTGTAAATGTCTTTACTTTTCATTTTGGTCATTGTATCACTGAACAAATAAACAGATGGTACATGAACAGTATGCAAAACATTTAATCATGCCAGTACAGTAATACCAGCTGTTCTGGCCTGCTGACCTTGGTGTAGTTTAGATAACATTGAAAGAAAGATGCACATCATTTTATTCTCTTTTTTCCCTCCTGAGACCTCCTTTGGTCTCACCTCTACAAAACAGAAGCTAAAGCTAAGAAGTTAGACTTATATGCTGTTAATGGAAGAAGAATTCTACACATTTTAATTTGCCACATATAAATTTAGTACTGAAGATAGAAAATAATGCAACCTGTAAAGGTGTTGCCTCCACAGACTTATTATCCTCCCCAGGTCTATGGCCTAATCTGTGTATGGCACATAATTCTGACCATAATTTGGCTACAGATTTGGCTACAGGCCGAAGCTACCAAACTCTCACAAAAACAACTATCTTAAAAAATATTTGAGCATTTCAAGTTAGTTGGGGAATCTTTTCAATGAGGGCAAACCACACCACCAATCTGGATTTAGCAAAGTGGTCTCAGTAAAGATAGGAAAAAATATTCCAGGCCCACCTGGCCATTAGAAGACTATGTTTCCCCTATATTTCAAGAAATCTCTAATTCCTCTATTTGAGCTTTTTTATAAGAATGAACAAAAGGTACTTTTAACATCCCCCTTTGCCCAGGTTCTCCATCACTGAGCCAATAAGCCATCACTAAGTTATCTGAATTACTTTTTAAACTAATAATAATAAATGGCTAGTCTTCGCCAGCGAAGATTTGGGAAAGGTCATTAACCCTTCGAGCCTGCGCAGTGGATTTTTTAGGTGAGACACAGCGTGCGCTGAACTGAGCCCACCCTTTAACCCTGAGGTTCATCTGCCGGGGCCGAGCAAGCTCGG
>NW_016691411.1:3254-5407 GCF_001604755.1 Lepidothrix coronata | reverse complement strand
CCCAGGCCCCCAGACGTCCATCCGCGCGTCCGTCCGTCCGTCCTTCACCTGCCCTCCTCCCTCCTGCCCGCCGGGTGCACCCAGTTGTTGTCGTGGAGCCCCGTCCGACAGCCCGGCGCGTCGCGGTCGGGCCTGCGGCAGCACATCCAGTAGGACCTGCCGTAGGGCAGGTCGTGGTGGTAGGGCTTGGGGTGCCACCGGCACAGAGACACGTCCCCGCGCTCGTAGCGCTTCTTGCACTGCTTGCAGGGGTCGTCCCGGTACAGGGGGTCCCGGTTCCACCTCGAATCCGTGGCCTGCACCCCGAAGGTCTCGATGATGGACTTGAAGTAGTGGCAGGAGCACTTGAGGGCGGCGAGCGCCTGCGTGGGCAGGTAGCTGAAGATCTTCACCATGACGTGCTCGGGCAGCAGCAGCATGTACTGCCGCGGCTCCAGCAGCCGCTGGATCTTGAACCGGATCTCCAGGAAGTCGTGGGACACGTGGCGGTACAGCCGGCACAGCGCGGGGTCCCCGCCGGGCTCCGCGCCCGGGGCGGTGCCGCTCGGCGGCTCCTCGGGGCCGGGCAGCAGGAAGAGCTGCCCCGGCGGCGGCGGCTCGTCCGGGAGCCGCACGGTCTCCTCCGTCACCTGCTTGGCGCTGTCCTTGCCGAAGAACACGCACTGGTCCACCACGCCCGTCACCACCACGTCCACGTGGAAGCCCGAGGCGCAGTCCCGCACCGGCACCGTCCCCTCCGCGCCGCCGCCGTCGCCCGGGTCCGGTGCCGCGGCGCTTCGAGGCGACGCCTCGTCGACGCCGGCGCCGTCCCCCGCGCCGTCCCCGCCGGCTTTGGTGCCCGTGGCCGCCAGGAGCAGCCCGACGCCGGCGCGGTTGGGGCTCACCAGCCGGTACAGGTCGCAGGTGATCTGGTCCTTGGCGCCGTGGTGCTCCATCACCGCCGCCGTGGCC
Source organism: Lepidothrix coronata (assembly GCF_001604755.1). NCBI lineage: Eukaryota > Metazoa > Chordata > Aves > Passeriformes > Pipridae > Lepidothrix > Lepidothrix coronata. The sequence goes on along the minus strand of NW_016691411.1, from coordinate 4,456 downwards.
GCGGCGGCCGCCCCGGCGGCCTCGCGCCCGCTGGAGATGCGGAAGGCGATCCGCACCTCGCCCGGCGCCGCCGCCGCCGCGGCATTGGCGGCGCTCGGGGGGCATTCGGACCCCCCGCCCCGGCACAGCCCGTTGGGCCGCGCCCCGGGGTGGTCCCGGGGGTCCCGGTGGCGCTCCTGGCACTGCTGCTGCTGGGACTCGAACTGCGCCACGGCGGCGGCCACGCGCCGGCACTCGGGGCCGCCCGGCGCCTCCAGCAGCACCAGCGGGGCCGGGGCGGTGCCGCCGCAGGGCCGGGGCAGGCTCTGCAGGGCCAGCGCCGCCCGGCGCTCCACCAGCGCCACCATCTCCGCCACCGACAGCAGGTCCTGCCCGTCCCCGGCGTCTCCGGCGCCCCCCGCGCTGTCCTTGCTGTCCCGGGGGGGGTCACCGGCTCCCCCCACCCGGGGGTCGTGGCAGCGCCGGCGCCGCTTGGCCTTGGAGCTGCCGCTGCCCCAGTTGCCCTTGACCTTCATGGTGCTGGCGCGGCCCCCGCCCGCGGTGCCGCCGGCGCCGCCGGTGCCGCACTGGTGGGCCACGAAGAACGCCACCTTCTCCTTGGTGTTGCCGGGTTTGATGACGTACCACGTGTCCAGCAGCACCCGCCCGTCCTCGGGGGCGCCGGGGGCCGCGGGCGGGGGCTCGGGGGGCGGCTCCGGGGGGGTGTTTTCGGAGGGGCGGCCGCCCAGGGGGGGTTTCCGGGGGGCTCCGGCGGCGGCGGGAGGGGCGGGGGGTCCGGGCGGGGAGGGGGCACATGGTTTGTTCTGGGAGAAGGTGCCGAAGGGCCGCGGGCACCAGAGCTGGAGCTGCGGGAACGCGTTGGGCTCCATCAGCCCCGCATGGCACCGCCGGGGAGGGGGCACGGCCCGGGCAGGGGGCACCGCCGGGGAGGGGGCACTGCCGGTCCGGGGTCACGGCGACGCTGCCGGGGCCGCCCGGGCCTGTGGAGAGACAGGGGGGACAGTTATGGGGCCTTTGGGGTCACTTACGGGGCCTTGGGGGACACGTCTGGGACTCCCGGGGACACCTATGCGGCCCTAAGGGACCTATGGGGACAATTTGGGGACAATTTGGGGATGCTCATAAGACCTCTGGAGACCCCAACAGGCTCTTTGGGGACACTTCTGTGACCCCTGGGGACAATTATAGAGCTTTTGGGGACA
>NW_016691411.1:0-267 GCF_001604755.1 Lepidothrix coronata | reverse complement strand
TCCCCCCGTGTCCCCACCTGAGCCGGGTGTCCCCCCTGTCCCGCCAGGGGTCCCCCACTGTCCCCCCTGTCCCCTCAGGTGTCCCCCCAGGTGTCCCCACCTGAGCCGGGTGTCCCCCCTGTCCCCCCAGGTGTCCCCACCTGAGCCGGGTGTCCCCCCGGGCCACCTGGTGCGCCCGGACTTTGGCCACGAGGATCCGGACGATGCGAACGAAGACCACGAAGTTCACCTGGGGGGGGACAGGTGAGGGGGAGGGAGGGGACGGGG
>NW_016691410.1:0-5427 GCF_001604755.1 Lepidothrix coronata | reverse complement strand
TCCTTTGAGAACACACGCAGGATCACTCTCGAGGAGAAAAGGCAACGCAGAAAGAACCGTGTTTTGCAGAATACACCATCTAAGGAGTCTTTCTGCTGTGCCTTTTGCAATCGGATATGTCTGTCTCGTATTGGCCTCATAAGTCACCAATGTGCCTGTAACAAATGTGGATAGAGCCTTCCCAAATCTTCGTTCGCGAAGCCCAGCCATGAGTGAGTGAATGAGAGTGACAAGGTTTCCTGCACTACTTCGTAAAGTACTTTTGTATACAACAGAGCTTTCAGCCTTTCCAATAATCCTTAGCTTCACAGTCATTTTAATAGAAGGATTAATTTTTAGGGCTGTGGATCAATTAGTTGACAAAAGCTCTAAAAACTCTGGCAAAAATAAATCCATACAACAACATGGCTATCAGGTATGAATATACTGACTCAGAACTTGCAAAACTACACTAAACATCCATGTAAACATCTACACAGTCCAACGTTATAGAAGATTTTCATGGGTAACTCTAACAAAGGAAATTAAAAAAAAACAAAAAAAAATCTCCAAGGTAGAAGGAGTGTCTGCTGTCATGATTAGGACACAGAGAAAGGTATTTACTTTTATCATGGCAGTCTGGTTTTGAAAGAAGCTGACACAGAATGAGAGAAGCTCTATCCCTGCCTCTCTGCACTTCTAAAGCTTAAGATGAACACTAGTGGAAAGGAAAGAAACAGAGAGCATGTTTAACAATGTCCTTAACGTGCATATAGGAAGTTCACCAAACAGGACAGATTGAAGTCAGCCAAAGTCAAGATTACCTTTCCAGTCGTCATTTTCACATCTGCTATCCCGTGATTGAAATGCCAGGTCCATGACCTGCACCACCCCTCTGCCACAGGCCCCACTGGTAGAGAATGCTCTCCCCTGGGAAGTTCACAAGCCATGCAGTGCTGCGTGTGGGTCCTCAGAGATGGTGGGCAGAGATGGTGCATATCACTGGCAGATTGGTAACCACTAAGGCAACAGATTGGTCCCTTTTTATATTGCTGATGATCTAAAATCCAGGTTGTTGCATCTCTGCAGCAACATACTTATCTACACCAGAAGTCACTGCTGCAGCTTATTTATTATTTTGCTTGCCCACTGACAGCAAGAAAATATCCTCCAGTTCTTTTTCCTCCTCTACCACAGGAAAGGCAACCCAGTCCTTCATTTATGGGGCAACAAAATTTAGAGACTGAAGTACATTTGCTGTAGCAAAAAGGAAATTTCTCAGCAAAAGTGTTGTCTACTATAGAATGGCAATGATTTTTCAATACCATCCATAATGCTTTCCTCCCCACTGCCAAGCACCACCACTTTGTCACAGTACTCAGCAAAGGCCATTTCAGATTAGTACAACTCTTTCCACTGACATTTTGGATCAATCTCCACATAGCAGCTTTTAAGAGACAATTTCCACGTGTTCTTTTGCCTTCACATGTACTATGAATATTACTTTAGTGTTATGTAGATGTTTCAATAGTTACTCATTTCAGCTCAACAAAATAGGTGTCAATAATTAAACAAAACAGAAGTGTTTACTACAGCTGTGGTCATTGCTAAGAAGAAAAAGATGATGGAACTTAATCCTGGCAGAATCCAAACCGAAATCTCAGCTATCCTCTTGTATTAGCACTCCCATGCCACACCAACTGCCTTCTACACTCCACAAAGTGTTCTCCAAATCCTTAAGCAATGACAGAATTTGTAGAGTTGCACTATTGAATTCATGTACATTTCATTTCCAACAAATCAGGTTTTACCCTTATGCCCAGTCAATTTTCAAAACATGAGGTGTAAAATATGGCTGGCTTCAAACACAAGGTAACTTTACAGGCATTTCAAACATGAAAAAGAAGTAGACCATAACAATGCTACCACTAAGCCCTTCAGTGAGAGTAATATAAACTATTTTAAACCATTTAACTAACATCTTTCACAGCTGTTGAGTCCTTTGCCTAGGCTCTGATCCAACTACTACTACAAGTACCAATAGAAAGGCTACAATGACCTCACATGTGCATTGGTTGCCGTTTTAAAAGCAAGGTGGGATATCCAGCTGTAATACAGGAATACAAATTTGATAATAATGGATAGCCATCACACTACATTTCAGTAAAGCTGAAGAAAATTAGTAGGATTTAGATGCATAAAAGACTCCTATGTCTTTTATCCCATGATCAGCAGACAGAAAATACAGGAACACAGGATAGCAGTTGTGCTCTGCTGGGTCTAATTTCCTTCCACTCAATTAGACCTTGTACATGTCCCCAAGTTGAGTTCAAATTTACAGCTGAAAAGTGTGATTTTTTAATTAATATTATTTAACTGCAAGGGGTGGAAGTGGAGTAGAAAATGGGGTTTTGACTGTACCACTTCTCTATCCAGTCCTTTGGCTAAAGTTCAGTCTGGTTCACTTAATAAACAGAATACTGGAAACAGATCAGTGCATCATTACCAACTGGACATTTTTCCTTTTTAACTCATAATATAGAGGTCTACCTCCAACAAGGTAGACCTTTAGCTTTCTTGTGAGCCAGTAGAGACCTAGTCAATGAAGTCTGACTTGTCTTGCTCTAAAACACACACATGGAGTGGGCCAAGTGAATTGTGCCCAAAAAATGCTTATTTCTTACCATTAATTGTAAGGGCAACTAAAGGTGAATAATTACAGACGTGATGAGATGAGTAGCACCCAATCATGCATGTCAGCCTCATTTACACTAGTGCAGCTGCCACTTTTTCTCAGATGACCACTGATGACATCTTATTCCAGACAATCTTCTCAAAAAATATCTTATGTCATGCTACATTCCCCTGAAGTAGAATCATTTATTTCTTCCAGAGACCTAAAGTGCTATGAGCTAACAAGCCCTAATGACTCAGCTGAGATGAAATATGCTCAGCATCATAACTTAGTTTCTTTGCACTATGTGAGAAAGAGATTACACAGAAAGAAACCCACATCACTTTCTAGTGGGCAAAAATAGAAAATTGTAGCTGTTTTCAGTGCTTGACAAAAACCTGAGGATTGTCAACCGAAAAGATCCATTTGCAAATGCAGCACTAACACACCAATACACCTTTTTTTTAAAAGTCACAACTAAAAACATATATAAGGTAACAAAGTTTCAACCACCTGTACTATAGACCTAACTGATAAAATCTATCCACCTATATTATCGAGCTGCAAGAGGCAGTGTGGTAAACACTGCAGCTGTCTTCTCACTGAAGGGCACGGGCACTGCTGAGTCCCAGTGCCATGCTCAAGTTCTTGCTCACCACTGCCTCCATAGGAAAGGGCCAGGTATATTCTTCTTGTATTAGGTGGTAAACACTTCTAGGGGGTATAGCTTAGCACCACACTTTTCCAGCCACTGGCTGGTAAAAATGGATAGGTATCCCTTTACCTCTTGCAGTTGCATTCATAAACCCAAGCTTGAAAGAGATCTAAGTAGGGAAGACACACACAAGAGCTGCTGCCATCTCTCACTCCTTTCTTCCTTTAACTACCCAGCAGCAATTCTCAAGCAAAGAGAGCAAGAGCAGTCCTGGGAGATTATCACATCCAAAGGGTAAAGGCCTGTTCCTAAACATGCTTTTTTTCATGACTAGGACAGTAAAAGTTCATGTCTTGTTACGGATTTTTAGATGCCGCTATAATACACTGTAACCGTTTCTCCTTTCCTAGAGAAGATGTCTCATAAATTTACTTTTAAACAGGCTGTTTTTTTCAAACAAATTTTGATTAGGTGTGATTTCTTTAAATATACATTACATATTAAATATGCATATACATTAATATACATATAAAAATAACATAAAACTCAGCATCATTCTCTGTCTCTTCATATGAACAAAACTGTTCCAAAGTAAGAGAAAGGGAGAACAGTAGAAGGCAAATATGCAAATGACTGGAGTTTATTCCAGGGCATTACTCAGAAATGCATGGTCTGTATAAAATGGAGGATAAGCTGAAAATGCATACTAAAAAGTTGTAAATATTAGTCAAAATATTAGTAGATTAGTTGCAATAATGGTAAAGTAAAAATAGAGATGTGTTTGTATAGACACTTTATGACCCAAAGCCCTTTCCCAAGGGAGTGAAACAAAATTGCACATTTTGAGTTAGTTTCATCAATCTGTCCAGTGCAGTAATCTCATGAGTCAAGACTTTCATCATGTGTGTTTACTGTATACATAAGATAATAATTTGCAGCCTACAGCTTGCTGTAGTCCTTTATTTCATACCCACATTCAGTACTCTGCATCTGCAAAAGTAAGTTCTTGCAACACTTCAAAAGAAAAAGTTTTTTGAGTGTGGAGAACAGACCAATGGTGAAGACAAAGCTGAGTAAAAATATTCCATTTGTTCAAAATTGCAAGTGGTACACAAATGAGCAAAACCTGATCATACCTCTCCTTAACTATATTACTATATAGTTACAGGCACAGTTTTGATAGTTGTTGGTTTACAAAAAGATTTTAAAAGAGAAGAAGCATTTTGCAATAGAGGTATGCTAAATTCATCTGCTAAAGCCTAAAGTCAGCTGAAGATCCAGCACAGACCAATGAGCTATCTCGTAGGTGGAGTGTAAGTTTGGCAATACACTTCTTGGCAATCTAAACTAACTTACATGCCATGTTCTCCAAGGATCATAAATCAAGCTCATTTTGGATAATGCTGAGTTGTTGGCAAACTGCTACACAACACTTGTCTCGTAGCCTACACCTATCATGCAACCTGGCACTGGAGGAATGTATTCAGCAGAACAGGAAGAAATTTAGTAGCAGGAAAACCAACACGCTAAACAATACCTGTTTTGTTGTGAATATACCCATGTATCATTCTATCGTATTTTGTCACGAGTCCTTTGCAAAATACATCACAAAGCATAAGCATCTGGCTGACTAGATTTCCCTCTAACACACAAGTAAGTCAGATCTCTAAGAAGTAGAAAAAAATTAAGCTGGAGAGGAAGATAAAGGAAGATGAGAGAAATAGGACAATTAGAAACACATCATCAGATCCTAAATTCATTTAAACAGTCCTTGCAACTTGCATTAGAAGCATGAGATATATATATATGTATATATACCACCACCTCCCTAAGATCCTGCTCTATGGTGAACTTGCCACTGGCTGCCGCATGAGAGGAGCCCCGAAGAAAAGATACAAGGACTCCCTGAAACAACATCTCAGCCTTGGCCATATTGATCACCATAGCTGGTCTACTCTGGCCTCAAATCGGGAGGCCTGGAGACACACCATCTATAACGCTGCTGTCTCCTTTGAGAACACACACAGGATCACTCTCGAGGAGAAAAGGCAACGCAGAAAGAACCGTGTTTTGCAGAATACACCATCTAAGGAGTCTTTCTGTTGTGCCTTTTGCAATT
>NW_016691409.1:4441-5429 GCF_001604755.1 Lepidothrix coronata | reverse complement strand
AAAAATCTCAGAATATTCCAGGAAAAATCCCAGGTGATCCCAGGAAAAAAATCCTAAATCACCCCAGGAAAATATCCCAGATCATCCCAAGGAAAATCCCAAATCATCCCAAGGAAAAAATTCCAAATCATCCTGGGAAAAAAACCAAATCATCCCAGGAAAAAACCCAAATAATTCCAGGGAAAAATCCCAAATCATTCCAAGAAACAACTTCCAAATCATCCTGGGAAAAAAAAACCCAGATGATCCCAGGAAAAAAATCTCAAACCATCCAAGGAAAAAAACCCAAATAATTAAAGGAAAGATCCCAGATAATCCTGGGAAAAACTCCACATGATCCCAGGAAAAATCCCAAATCATCCCAAGAAAAAAAAAAACAAAACACGGATGATACCAAGAAAAAATCTCAAAACATTCCTGGAAAAATCCCAGATGGTCCCAGAAAACAATCCCAAATCACCCCAGGAAAATATCCCAGATCATCCCAGGAAAAACTTCCAAATCATCCCAGCAAAAAAACCCAAATAATTCCATGAAAAAATGCCAAATTATCTCAGGAAAAATCCCAAATCATCCTGGGAAAAATCCCAGATGATCCCAGGAAAAACCCCAGGAAAAACCTCCCAGGATAATATCCCAAATCATCCCAAGGAAAATCCCAAATCATCCCAGGAAAAATCCTAAATCACCCCAGGAAAATTCCAAATCATCTTGGGAAAAAAATTCCCAGATGATCCCAGGAAGAAAACCCAGATGATTCCAGGAAAAATCCCAAATAATTCCAGGAAAAAAATCCCAAATTGTCCAGGAAAAAAAAACCAGGAAAAAAATCTCAAATCACCCCAGGAAAAAATCCCAAAGCATCCTGGGAAAAAATGCCAAATCATTCCAGGAAAAAAATCCCAGATGATCCCAGGAAAAAAATTCCAAATCATCCCAAGAAAACCCCAAATAATTCCAGGAAAGAATGCCAAAACATTCCAGGAAA
>NW_016691409.1:0-1623 GCF_001604755.1 Lepidothrix coronata | reverse complement strand
CCCCAGGAAATTATCCCAAATTATCTGAGGAAAAATCCCAGAAGATCCCAGGTAACAATCCGAAATCATCCTGGGAAAAAACCCCTAAATAATTCAATGAAAAAATGCCATATTATCCCAGGAAAAATCCCAAATCATCCCTGGAAAAAAAAATCCCACATGATCCCAGGAAAAAACCCCAAATAATTCCAGGAAAAAATGCCAAATCATTCCAGGAAAAAAATCCCAAATCATCCCGGGAAAAAAACCCAAATAATTAAAGGAAACATCCCAATTAATCCCGGGAAAAATCCCAGATGATCCCAGGAAAAATCCCAAATCACCCCAAGAAAAAAATCCCAAATAATTCCAGGAAAAAATGCCAAATCATTCCAGGAAAAGAAATCCCAAATCATCCCACGAAAAAGCCCAAATCACCCAAAGAAAAAAAAATCCCAGATGATGCCAAGAAAAAATCTCAAAACATTCCAGGAAAAATCCCAAATCATCCCAGGAAAAATTTCAAACCATCCCAGGAAAAAAATCCCAGATGATCCCAGGAAAAATCCCAAATCATCCTGGGAAAAATACCAGGTGATCCAGGAAAATCCCCCAAATAATCCGAGGAAAAATCCCAAATCATCGTGGGAAAAAAAATCCCAAATCATACCAGGAAAAATCCCAGATAATCCCAGAAATAAATCCCAGATGATCCCAGGAAAAAATGCCAAATCACCCCAGGAAAAAAATCCCAAATCATCCTGGGAAAAAAATCCCAAATCATTCCAAGAAAAAACCTCAAATAATTCCAGGAAAATACCCCAAATCATTCCAGAAAAAAAATCCCAAATCATCCAAAAAAAAAATCTCAAAACATTCCAGGAAAAATCCCAGATGATCCCAGGAAAAAAATCTCAAATCATCCAGGGAAAAATTCCAAATCATCCTGGGAAAAAAATCCCAAATTATCCCAGGAAAAATCCCAGATCACCCCAGGACAATATCCCAAATAATCCCAGAAATCATCCTAGGAAAAATCCCAAATCAACCCAGGGAAAATCCCAAATCACTCCAGGAAAAATCCCAAATCATCCCAAGAAAATATCCCATATCATCCCAAGGAAAACCCCAAGTCATCCCAAGGAAAAAATTCCAAATCATCCTGGGAAAAAAATCCCAGATGATCCCAGGAAAAATCCCAAATCATCCCAGGAAAAATCCCAAATCATTCCAGGAAAAAAATCCCAAATCATTCCAGGAAAAACCCCCAAATCATTTCAGGAAAAGAATCCCAAATAATTCCCAGGAAATAATTAAAGGAAATATCCCAAATAATCCTGGGAAAAACCCCACATGATCCCAGGAAAAATCCCAAATCACCCCAGGAAAAAATCCCAAATCATCCCAGGAAAAAATCCCAAATCATCCCAGGAAAAATCCCAAATCATCCCAGGAAAAAAAATCCCAGATGATCCCAGGAAAAAAATCGCAAATGATCCCAGGAAAAATTCCAAATCATTCTGGGAAAAAAATCCCAGATGATCCCAGGAAAACCCCAGGTCACGCCAGGACAATATCCCAAATCATCCCAAGGAAAATCCCAAATCATCCCAGGGAAAATCCAAAATCACCCCAGGATAATCT
>NW_016691408.1:0-5432 GCF_001604755.1 Lepidothrix coronata | reverse complement strand
TTTTTTTTTTTTCAGAATTTTGGGGGTTGTTGGCTTTTTTGGGGATAATTAGAACGGTGGGGAGTAACTGAACAGAGAAACCCCTCGTCTCTGATTTCTAACCAACTTTAAAATGCCTCAGATAGGTTTTCCTGTTTTGTGTGCACGGCTGAACCAAGAGGCTGTAAGAGGAAAAGCTGCAGTTGGGATGGCAGAGTATGGAACTACATCATACAGCAACTTCTGATGTGCTTAAGAGCACTTGTAGATTGAATAATTTTTAGAAACTTGGCTAGAGCCCAAAGGTCCAGGCTGCATATTTGAACATCTCCAATTAGGTAGTGTGCTTAAAGAAAAATTAAAGAAGAATATATATATGGAAGACAGAAGTAAAGAGTGTCTTAAGAAATGCAGGAAAACCATGAATAGGTTAGGATGGTGTTACTGATGGCTTTTTTTAGTGGATTTGGTTCAGTGGCCTCTCCTGTTTAATTGGACTTCTTCTATCTTGTAGAACTTTTAATTTTTAAAAAAACTTCAATGGAGCAAAAAGCAAATCATATATTTATAATGAAAATAAAGGTTCTTTGCTTGCACGTTTTTAAGATGAGTTTTTTTGGTGAAAGTTAGTTTCAGAAGGATCTGGCACTTCCCCTTTTTAATAAATGTTCTTATACTGTAAGTAAACAAAAATAGTGCTTACTGACATGCACGTGGATTTTTGTTTGGTTTTTTTTGTAGTCTGTCATTGTTCCTGTTCACAACAGTGAATGCTGGTTAGATGAATGCCTGAAGTCAGTTTGGGAACAAGATTTTGAAGGAACCCTGGAGCTGTCAATTTTTAATGATGCCAGTAAGGTATGTTTCAAACCTCCCTTAAAATAGTGTCCAAGTAAAAACTGTCTCTGACAGGAATTTTTGGTTTAGTTCACCATGCAAACTAAAATAGCTGCATCTATGCCATTATTTTTTCTAGGATGGGTCAGCTGAAATAATCGAAAAATGGAAGATCAAGTTGGAAGAAGTTGGTATTCCAGTAATCATTGGGAGTAATGATTCATCTGAACCTCGAGGTGGTATGTAGCTTAATAGAGATTTTGTAAGAATTAGATTTTTATTGCAGGCACTTTCTGGGTTTTAGTTTGAGAAGTGTCTTTGTAGCCATTTGCATTGCAATGGAAAAAAGCCACGTTGTTTTCCAGAGCTCTCCCTTCAAAAACTCATTCCAATTTAGAACTTGGCCCTGCTGGTTTGGGATGTGTAGAATTTGTTTATATGTCCAGGAAAGAAGAACTTGGCTTAGCACTTGTGCTCTACTCTGCAAAAGAATTTTGTTTAATTGTAGTGTACACAATGTTGTTAATGCTTACAGTTTTACTGTGGCTTTCTGATATCTGATTTGTCTTCAGGAGATGGGTTTTAAGAAAAAAGAAATGTAAGATTTTGTACATGAAGATTTAAAAAGTGTATGCATTTCTTTCAGTCTTGTAAAATAGGCCTTGAAATAGAAAAAAAAAATACGTTTTTGATCCCTTTGATGATCAAATATAAACAGAGGTTTCAGAATAGTTTTGATTGAGCTAAAAGCTCTCACTAAACTCCTAAGTATTCACTCAGAGGGCTAACCCAGTGTGTTTACTGAGCTGCCAGATACGTGGATGATGTGATTCCCTGTTGATTTACATGCTCATGTGAATCACATTTACCCACTGCAGGAGATTACAAACAAATCTCTCCAAGAGATTTTCTTTTGCTTAATTTGGTTGGTTTATCTTTAGGGTTTTTTAGCACAAAAGCTTCCTAAAACGTAAAATAGAAATACAAGCCCGTTGCTCTTTGAAGAAGCTGCTGTTGAGTGACATTGAAGTTGGAAGATGGTGTCTGTGGAGGAGAACAGCAGGACAAAGCAGGAACAGTGTGCTCACATTTTGTGGGGGAGCTGTGGAACTAATGTTTCTGTCATTCTGGACTTTGTTGCAATGAGTAGACAGGTAGGAATTGTTATAAAACTGGTCCGAATTTGTGTCTGTCAAGTTATCTCGCTTAGAAGTCACTCTTTGGAAACACTGTAATACCAAAAGCTGGACAGTTTCTGCTTTTTAACTAAATGCCCTTTTTTGTAAGTGGAGAGAAACCAAAGTTTGTTAGAGTCTCTTCAAAATGATCCTCCTATGCAAAAGCCCAGTTCTGTTTCAGGAGGTTTAATTTTCATCCCCAGTCGAAACATGCAAATAAATTGGGAGTTTGGGCACTGAATTAATTAATCTACAACCTGGTATAGGCCCTGGGCTTTATTTACTGTCACTTATCTGACTGTAGACTTTACAGCTGGTTTTAAACAGTTGTCAGACCCAGCAATACTGAAGTAACACAGCATAACTGTTACTATAAATATTTTTAGTATTTTATGAACTGGTGTTGTTTTGACAGTGCAGCTCTTGCAATATTAGCATTATTGGGCTGGTGATGAGAAAAGGCAGACAGGGTTTGTAGAGGGAATTTTTCTCTTTTGGGCCACTGATACAGCTGGAATTGAGCAATGTCAAGAATTACTTGTATTCCTGGAAATTTGTCTTCTTTTTTTCCCTCCCTCCACTGGGGGTGATCAGTCTCCTTTCAAATCTCACTTCTCTTGGTAGTTGATGATCTAGAAGCTAAGAAGGTTGCAATTTCTGAAAGCAAAGAATAATCCCAGAGGTTGTTAATTATGATACTTTGTTGATTAGTAATGTTTTTGTTAATACTATCGTGTTGTGTAACATCTTTTCCATTTTTATAAACATTTTCTATGTCTAAAGTCTTGTTGCTTATAGAGTGCTGTATCAACTGTGTATAAACTAGTTTTTAGTTTGCCAGAACACACAGGCACGATGCTCTGATAATAATTTATGTTAGAATTCTGACTTCAGTTCACCTTTGCACTTCAGGAAACTGAACCTAAAAATGAGTTCCTGTTGTGAATTCCAAGTACATTGTGCCATTAGGGATATGTCAGGTTATATTTTGGCTTAACATGCATTTCTCAGCGTTGGTGTAGCTGCAACCTGAGCAGATCTTTAATTAATTGGGGATGGGGGATGCAGCTGTGAGCATTGTTTTAAATAATAGTATGAAATGCATAGTTGTGCTGAAAAAACAAAGCTCATTCATGTGGAAGTCACTCTCAGGCCACCATTAAAACAAAGACGTCTTTCCTTCACAGTTGTTACATTTTAGGAGCAGGTTACTTGAAATCCATAGTATTTGTTTGCTTTCAGTGATTTACTTTTATTATGTTAAGGACTAGGTACAACTGTAAGGAGTCTTGCCTTTAAAAGAAGATGCTTTGGTACAGAAACAATGTCCTAGTCAGGCTTCACATCTTCAACTATTTACACAAGATTAGGATTTATTTCTGATTCTTTTCTAACATGTAAAAGAAAGGGGGGGGGAACCTAGAAAAAAAGAAAGGGTCACTTGCCTAAAAAAAGGAAACCTTTTTCTTTCCAAGAGTGAGGAATGTTAATATCTCACTGAGGCTTAAGTTTTTACGGCTGTAACCATGGTAACAGGCTCTTTTCACCAAGTAAGCAGGCCTTACAAAACTCAGAGACCTGGCACAAACATTTCATTTTGTTCAGTAGAGTAATATTAAAGATATTTTTTTTTACTCATGCCAAACATAGAATTTGTTGTGGCGAAGCAATTTTTAATACCTTGTTTCTTCTATGGGGATTTATATCTCCCTTATTAATAATTCAAGAAATATGTGTATTTTCTTCTCTCTAAAAAATAACTGGAAAGCTTCAGGATGGTTGTCTTAATCTGAGAAAGAAATATTTTCCAACTCTCTCTCATAACAAATACTAGATATTTCATGATTTTATTTCAAGTGGTTTATTTGAAAATGACATCTGAAATATTTCAGGAAGTTCATAGAGTAATATAGTTATCATGTAAAAAATTGTCATCTTGTAGTTGCTTTTGAGTCTCCTTCACTTTTTTCCTTCAATTTTGGTTCTTTATCCTTCATTATTGTCAGCTGAAGGTGGTTGAAATATTGGGGTATGGCAATGAAATTAATTGAAATGTAAGTACAGGCTGTTTTACACTTGGTAATTGCTGTAAAGTATGAATTGTATGATGGTGCTGATTTGTTTGATGTTGGGCAAATTTTAATTCTGTCCTGTTTTTGTGTCCTGTTCTTTTACCTCTTGCTTTAGTAGGGACCTCCTCAGTATTGGGGTTTTGCTGGCTTGGCATGTCTAGACCTGCTGAGCTGCAATCAGTTCTTTCCCACTAAAACTGCTGGTGCCAGGATTCAGCTCTGCTGTTGGGGCAGCTCCTGCCTTTGCCAGCTGCTTTTTCACTGCCAATAGGAAGGAGACTGAGAGTCACTGTACATGTGAGATTAGATATTCATATGGGTATGAAAGGTAGTGTGTAATTAAACTGTAAGATCATAAGTCCAAGAAATCCACGATGAAGAGAGGTTAAGGTGAGGATTAAAGTACATAAGAGTAACAGGGTTATAAGGAAGAGACTTTATTGGTAGTGTTCTGGTGGTAGTTGACATAATGTTCCTTGGAGGCAGCAAGAAATGCAGTCATAAGTCTTTTTCTGTACTTGGACAACTCAGCAAAATAGCCAAGGAGCACGTGCATTGCAGCTCAGGGAACCTTTGAGCCCAGTTAAGTTTATTCCCTGAGCAAACTTAAACTTTATCACATAAAAAGAGTAGAGAATTAGAGAAGTCTGCATTTTTCAAATGCAAAATCTGAAACTTTGGGGATAATGTTAGTTAAAATTATTCTCCTCTGCTTCATGGCAGGATTTTTTGGCTTTACATTTCCAGTTTTCCCATTAAAGAATAAAACTCCCATATTGTATTGTGTATCTTCACATCATTTGGTTTGCAAGTCAGGGCACTCTTATGCTGGGTTCCCTGACTTGGTTCCATAAATACTTCAAAGCTGAAGTGTTACATATGTGACCAAGTGGAATCCATACAGAATTTTCCAGAATGATGCTGGATACAGTGTGGTCTGTTCATATAATGCTGCCCAGGAGAAGAATTCAGAATGTTCTTAGGTAGACCTTGTCTACCAGCAGAAATTATCCCAGGTAATCTCTCCTGCCTTGCAGATGTATTTGATGTTAAGGTATAAATTAGCTTTGTGCTCCTTGTGTATATCTAATCAGTCCTGCTTTGGCTCCCCTCTGCATTACAAAGGGCACTTAAAGTTTTTGTGTTTGCAAACTTTATATTTAACAAGCATCACAGAACAGAACTTCATTTTCGAGTCCTTCCGAGGACCTGTCCCCCGGATGGGAAGAACAGCAGTTTCTGGATCTTTCTTTGCCTCTTTTATGATTTGTTGGTATTTGTTATGACTTTAAAGGTGAATGTATATACAGCCAAGGGTTTTCAGCACCTGCTCTTTGCAGGGGATGGAACTAAGTTCCTTCCAACC
>NW_016691407.1:3412-5436 GCF_001604755.1 Lepidothrix coronata | reverse complement strand
GGAACACCACTTTGTTCATGCCCCAGGGTACTGGGTTATACATTTGGGTTTTGTGGGTTAGGACCAATTGTTTGTTTGTGTGATTGTGCTTACTGTATTATTTTAATAAATTGTTATTCTGACTTATAATCTCTCCTTTGAGTTGGGTTCATTTCCCCTGCGGGTTGACTCTTAAACCAGCACACCTCTGTAAGTACATGACCTTTGTGGTCCAGCCGCTGGGCGAGCGCTTTAGCGGATTTTTTATCGAGGGGGTGACCGTGCTCGAGGGTGAAATCTTTGAGGCGTCTGTAAAGGAATTTTTGGGAGGGGGGCAGCGAGAGTCTGGAACGGTTCGTTTGGATGCGTGGCTGGAATAAAGACAAGGGGCAGAAATATTCGAACACACAGAACTGGGAGCGCTGGGAGGAAACTGGGAGCATTGGGAGGGAACTGGGAGTGATACTGGGAGGGAACTGGGAGCAATGGGGGAGATACTGGGATGGAACTGGGAGCACTGGGAGGAACTGGGAGTGACACTGGGAGTGAACTGGGAGCAATGGGAAAGATACTGGGATGGAACTGGGAGCACTGGGAGGGACCTGGAAGCACTGGGAGGGAACTGGGAGCACTGGGGAAGAAGTGGGAGTGAACTGGGATGGAACTGGGAGTGAACAGGGAGGGAACTGGGAGCACTGGGAGGGAACTGGAAGCATTGGGAGGGAACTGGGAGCACTGGGGGAGAAGTGGGAGTGAACTGGGAGCATTGGGAGGGAGCTGGGAGAACTGGGAGGGAACTGAGAGTGATACTGGGAGGGAACTGGGAGCACTGGGAGAGATACTGGGATGGAACTGGGAGCACTGGGAGGGAACTGGGAGCACTGGGGAAGAAGTGGGAGTGAACTGGGATGGAACTGGGAGCATTGGGAGGGAGCTGGGAGAACTGGGAGGCAACTGAGAGTGATACTGGGAGGGAACTGGGAGCAATGGGAGAGATACTGGGATGGAACTGGAAGCACTGGGAGGGAACTGGGAGTGCTGGGGAAGAAGTGGGAGTGAACTGGGATGGAACTGGGAGCACTGGGAGGGAACTGGGAGCATTGGGAGGGAACTGAGAGTGATACTGGGAGTGAACTGGGAGCACTGGGAGAGATACTGGGATGGAACTGGGAGCACTGGGAGGGACCTGGAAGCACTGGGAGGGAACTGGGAGTGATACTGGGAGGGAACTGGGAGCACTGGGAGGGAATTGGGAGCACTGGGGGAGAAGTGGGAGTGAACAGAGAGTGAACTGGGAGCACTGGGAAGGAACTGGGATGGAACTGAAGTGGAAACCGGAAGGTTACTGGAAGCACTGGGATGAAACTCGGAGCACTGGGGGGGAACTGGGAGTGAACTGGGATATACTGGAAGGACTGGGAATGAACTGGGAGCACTGGGAGGGAACTGGGAGCACTAGGAGGGGAGTGGGAGTGAACTGGGATGGAACTGGGAGCACTGGGATGGAACTGGGAGCACTGGGAGGGAACTGAGAGTGATACTGGGAGTGAACTGGGAGCACTGGGAGAGATACTGGGATGGAACTGGGAGCATTGGGAGGGAACTGAGAGTGATACTGGGAGTGAACTGGGAGCAATGGGAGAGATACTGGGATGGAACTGGGAGCACTGGGGGGGACCTGGAAGCACTGGGAGGGAACTGGGAGCACTGGGGGAGAAGTGGGAGGGAACTGGGATGGAACTGGGAGCACTGGGAGAGATACTGGGATGGAACTGGGAGCACTGGGAGGGAACTCGGAGCGCTGGGGAAGAAGTGGGAGTGAACTGGGATGGAACTGGGAGCACTGGGATGGAACTGGGAGCATTGGGAGGGAACTGGGAGTGAACTGGGAGCACTGGGAGAGATACTGGGATGGAACTGGGAGCACTGGGGGGGACCTGGAAGCACTGGGAGGGAACTGGGAGCACTGGGGAAGAAGTGGGAGTGAACTGGGATGCAACTGGGAGCACTGGGATGGAACTGGGAGCACTGGGAGGAACTGGGAG
>NW_016691407.1:0-1704 GCF_001604755.1 Lepidothrix coronata | reverse complement strand
TGAAACTGGGAGCACTGGGAGGGAACTGGGAGAACTTGGGGGGAACTGGGAGCACTGGGAAGGAAATGGGAGCACTGGGATGGAACTGGGAGAACTTGGGGGGAACTGGGAGCACTGGGATGAAACTGGGAGCACTGAGAGGGGAATGGGGAGTGATACTGGGATGAAACTGGGAGCACTGGGAGGGAACTGGGAGAACTTGGGGGGAACTGGGAGCACTGGGATGAAACTGGGAGCACTGAGAGGGGAATGGGGAGTGATACTGGGATGAAACTGGGAGCACTGGGAGGGAACTGGGAGAACTTGGGGGGAACTGGGAGCACTGGGAAGGAAATGGGAGCACTGGAATGGAACTGGGAGAACTTGGGGGGAACTGGGAGCACTGAGGGGGGAACTGGGAGTGATACTGGGATGAAACTGGGAGCACTGGGAGTGATACTGGGATGAAACTGGGAGCACTGGGAGGGAACTGGGAGCACTGGGATGGAACTGGGGGCACTGGGATGAAACTGGGAGCACTGAGGGGGGAACTGGGAGTGATACTGGGATGAAACTGGGAGCACTGGGAGGGAACTGGGAGAACTTGGGGGGAACTGGGAGCACTGGAAGGGAACTGGGAGCACTGGAAGGGAACTGGGAGCACTGGGAGGAACTGGGAGTGCTGGGGGGGAGCTGGGAGGTTACTGGGAGCACTGGGATGAAACTGGGAGCACGGGGGGAACTGGGAGTGAACTGGGATATACTGGGAGCACTGAGAATTAACTGGGAGCACTGGGGAGGAACTGGGAGTGCTAGGGGGGAACTGGGAGTTAACTGAGATGGAACTGGGAGCACTGGGAGGGAACTTATAGTGATACTGGGAGTGAACTGGGAGCACTGGGAGAGATACTGGGATGGGACTGGGAGCACTGAGAGGGAACTGGGAGCACTGGGGGGAACTGGGAGTGAAGTGGAAGTGAACTGAGGGCAGTGGGAGAGATACTGGGATGGAACTGGGAGCACTGGGAGGGAACTGAAAGTACTGGGAATGAACTGGGAGCACTGGGAGGGAACTGGGATGGAAGTGGGGGGGAACTGGGAGGTTACTGGAAGCACTGGGATGAAACTGGGAGTGCTGGGGAGGAACTGGGAGTTAACTGGGATGGAACTGGGAGCACTGGGAGGGAACTGGGAGCACTGGGAGGGAACTGGAAGCACTGGGAGGCACTGGGAGTGCTGAGGGGGAACTGGAAGTTAACTGGGATGGAACTGGGAGCACTGGGAGGAACTGAGACTGATACTGGGAGTGAACTGGGAGCAATGGGAGAGATACTGGAATGGAACTGGAAGCACTGGGAGGGAACTGGGAGCACTGGGGGAGGAGTGGGAGTGAACTGGGATGGAACTGGGTGCACTGGGATGGAACTGGGAGCACTGGGAGGGAACTGGGAGTCACTGGGAAGCACTGGGGGTAACTGGGAGTGAACTAAGATGGAACTGGGAGCACTGGGAGGGAACTGGAAGCACTGGGATGAAACTGGGAGCACTAGGGGGGAACTGGGAGTGAACTGGGATGGAACTGGGAGCACTGGGAGGGAACTGGAAGCACTGGGATGAAACTGGGAGCACTAGGGGGGAACTGGGAGTGAACTGGGATGGAACTGGGAGCACTGGGAGGGAACTGAAAGCACTGGGAATGAACTGGGAGCACTGGGAGGGAACTGG
>NW_016691406.1:4194-5436 GCF_001604755.1 Lepidothrix coronata | reverse complement strand
GGGACCGCCGCCGGTGGGCGATGGACGGGTGGTTGGACTCGCCGTGGGTCTCCCGGAGCAGAACATGAAGGGGAACCCCCCAAAGGCACTCAGGGACCAATCAGCGAGGAGGGGGCGGGGCGGGGCGTGACGTCAGGCGGAGTGACGTCAGGGCCGAAAGGAGGCGAATTAATGACGTCACAAAGTTCGGGGTCGGGGGAACCCCCCCCAAATTTATTGAATCCTCGGGGGGGAGGGGAAAGGGGGGGTCCCTTCCCGCCCCTCCCCCACCCCGGGGACACCCCGCCCCCTCCCCCGTGACGTCATCGGGGTCCCCAAGGACCCCTCAGGCTCGGGAAGGGGGGGAGGGGCCTCAATGTCGCGTTTTGGCCCCTCCCCCCCAAATTTCGGGGCCCCTTCCCCCAATTTTGGGGTCCCCCCTCTCAATTTTGGGGTCCCCCCCTCTCGATTTTGGGGTCCCTTCCCCATTTTTGGGGTTCCCCCTAATTTTGGGGTCCCCCCCCCAATTTTGGGGCCCCTTCTCCCAATTTTGGGGTCCCTTCTAATTTTGGGGTACCCCCCTTAATTTTGGGGTCCCTTCCCCAATTTTGGGGTCCCACCCCTAATTTTGGGGTCCCACCCCTAATTTTGGGGTCCCCTCCTCTAGTTTTGGGGTCCCTTCCTCTAATTTTGGGGTCCCCTCCTCTAATTTTGGGGTCCCTTCCCCATTTTTGGGGTCCCCCTCCTTAATTTCCCTCCCCCCCGAGTTTTGGGGTCTCTCCTAGTTTGGGGGTCCCTCTCAATTTTGGGGTTCTCGCCCCAATTTTGGGGTCCATGAGAACAATGGGGGGGTCCCCAAAATCCTGGGGGGGGGTCCCCCAAAGTCCAGGGGGGGTCCTCGATGTCCTGGAGGTCCCAGATTTTGGGGTCCCCCCCATTTTTGGGGTCCTGGATTTCGGGGGTCCCCCCCATTTTTGGGGTCTCTCTCCCCATTTTTGGGGTCCTCAATGTCCAGGAGAGTCTCTGATGCCCCAAATTTGGGGGGTCCTCGACGTCCTGGGGGGTCCCCAATGACGTCCTGGGGGTCCCAGATTTTGGGGTCCCCCCCATTTTTGGGGTCCTCGATGTCCCGGGGGGGGTCTCCGATGCCCCAAATTCGGGGGGTCCTCGACGTCCCGGGGGTTCCAGATTTCGGGGTCCCCCCCATTTTCGGGGTCCCAGATTTCGGGGTCCCAGATTTTGGGGTCCCCCCCATTTTTGGGG
>NW_016691406.1:0-1218 GCF_001604755.1 Lepidothrix coronata | reverse complement strand
CCGGGGGGGGTCCTCTGATGCCCCAAATTTGGGGGGTCCTCGATGTCCTGGGGGTCCCAGATTTCGGGGTCCCCCCCATTTTTGGGGTCTCTCTCCCCATTTTTGGGGTCCTCGATGTCCGGGGGGGGTCCTCTGATGCCCCAAATTTGGGGGGTCCTCGATGTCCTGGGGGGTCCCCAATGATGTCCCGGATGTCCCAGATTTTGGGGTTCCCCCCATTTTTGGGGTCTCTCTCCCCATTTTTGGGGTCCTCAATGTCCTGGGGGTGTCTCTGATGCCCCAAATTCGGGGGGTCCTCGACGTCCTGAAGAGGGGTCCCCAAAGTCCGGGGGGGGTCCCCAAAATCCTGGGGGGGTCCTCGATGTCCAGGGGGGTCCTCGATGTCCTGGAGGTCCCAGATTTCGGGGTCCCCCCCATTTTCGGGGTCCCAGATTTTGGGGTCCCAGATTTCGGGGTCCCCCCCATTTTCGGGATCCCACTCCCCATTTTTGGGGTCCTCGATGTCCAGGAGAGTCTCTGATGCCCCAAATTTGGGGGGTCCTCGATGTCCAGGGGGGTCCCCAATGATGTCCCGCAGGTCCCAGATTTTGGGGTTCCCCCCATTTTCGGGGTCCCAGATTTTGGGGTCCCGGATTTCGGGGTCCCCCCCATTTTTGGGGTCTCTCTCCCCATTTTTGGGGTCCTCGATGTCCCGGGGGGGTCTCTGATGCCCCAAATTTGGGGGGGGGTCCTCAAAGTCCTGGGGGGTCCCCAATGATGTCCCGGATGTCCCAGATTTTGGGGTTCCCCCCATTTTCGGGGTCCCAGATTTTGGGGTCCCAGATTTCGGGGTCCCCCCCATTTTTGGGGTCCCACCCCCCATTTTTGGGGTCCTCGATGTCCCGGGGGGGGGTCTCCGATGCCCCAAATTCGGGGGGTCCTCGACGTCCCGGAGGTCCCAGATTTCGGGGTCCCCCCCATTTCCGGGCTCCCAAATTTGGGGGCGCCCCTCCCCATTTCGGGGGGTGTCCCCCCCCCCCAATTTCAGGGGTCCAGCAGCACCTCGAGGCCCCAGCGGGGGCCCCGTTTTGGGGGGACCCCCCGGGGGAGGTGGGTGAGACGCCCGGGGTGCAGCAGAGCCCACCCGGGGGGAGGGGCGGGGACCCCGCACTCGTAACGGGGGAAGTGCCACCCCCCGGCCTGTGGGACAGAGGGAGAGACCAGTTAGAACCAGTATAA
>NW_016691405.1:0-5447 GCF_001604755.1 Lepidothrix coronata | reverse complement strand
GACAATACAGGATTAGGTTTTAATTGGAAACCCAACTGCAAGAGATGGTGAAGAAAGATGAGTAAAAGATGCTGAAACGAAGTAGAGCTTTCATTCCTTGATGGAAGATACTTCCTTTCACCAGCAAAATCTGAATGAAGCAAGCAAGGAAAATACAGACTTCAGCAGTACCTGCAGCAAGTTGGGTCCCATATCTGGTCTCACCAATTCATCCCTTCTTTTTTTTTTTTGCAAATTATAGTTTCAGTCTTGTGAGAGGCTGGTTGCTTCAGGAGAGCTGTTTCCAGAGATTTTATCTGACTTAAATGACCAGAGGAAAAATGTCATTTGAGATCCCACATTACATGAAGCAGAAGTCTTGGAGCTACTCAGCTAAAACAGTTCAATTCAGCAGGCAAAGAACTGGAGAAGAATCTCACACCATCCTGCAGGGTGATGGTTCATTAGGGGATTTTTGAGCTGGCCCAACTTCACATGTGCAAATAAGTGAGGAGTGAGTCAATGTGTGATGTGCTCCTGCTCAGCCTGTGCCAGCTCTGGCTACGGAGAGCTGAGTGAGAAATGTCCTCTGGTTCTTTGTATTCCTGAGAGGCAGCATATTCTCAGAGGGAATAACAAGGCAGCCCCTAGCAATGTCTAGGGAAAAGGCAAGTACGGACACTGCACTTAGCTGTGTAGTCAGCTAGAGAAGGGACAAAACCACATAGTATCTGTCCCTTCTCCTAAACGCTTATGCCTTCGAATGTCAATGGGGCTGCTGAGCCTTCAGCTTGCACATCCCTCAGGCTATAGCAGCCACTCCTCCAGAGACTTTTTAAAAAATTGAGTGATTTCTTGGGGTTGTTTGAAGCAAATTGATTTAACTCCTTTGTGCCTACAACTGAGACTCTCTTAATTGATGAAGGAGTAGGAAAAAATATCAGGTCAACAGAAAATTCTGACATTCTCCATCTGCCCAATGCCAAATGAACAAAAACAATGACAAGAAAATAGATGTCAGGCATACACACATTCCACCATATTTCAGTCCCTTCATCAGGTCTTTTTCCTCTGTAATGTCATGAATGAGAAGAGAAAACACTCTGGAGGAGCTAGGGCTCAGAGAATCAGAGGAGGGTACAGCATAACGGCAAATGAGAGTCAGGACAGACAGATTATTGTAGTATTTTTTAAGACCCTATCTTGCTTTGCCTTTGCTCTTTCTGACAATTTCATACCTGTTCTCTGATGACTGCTTTCTCTGTCCTCTAAATCCTGTTGATGACAGGACACCACATATTGCATTTCCACTGCAAATCAGGAGCTTAAAGCCCTAGTGAATGAACTTGGGAATTGTTCTCTCAATATAACTTTTCTTCTCTTGCATGGCCTCAGGTGAATTCTTTTTTTTTTTTTTCCAAGTCCTAGAAATTGTCTGCTTACAGACTTGTAGCTTCCAACCACCAAAGTCCCGTGTGACTCTTCTTAATTGTCCATATAAATTGCTTTCTATTTTGGACACCATGAATATCTCAACAGCATCTGCTTCTCCCTTCTGGGCACCACCAACTGTGCATGATATTCCCCCAAAAGAGGCCAGGTAGAACTCTTTCCCACTGTTAAAAAAATAAAGAAATAAAGGATTTACACAAAGGATGAGCTGAGGTGCCACCAGGCTAAGCAGGTGAAAATGCAATAGGGTCTGGTATTATACCAAAAGAAAGAAGATGCCAAACAGGAACAGTCCCTCTGTTCATAGCCACCTTCCAACCACAGTGAGGACCATCATGCTCAAGAGATTTCTTCACCAGGAGCTGTTTTATTACACTGCTTTGCAGCAGCAACTCTGTACAAGACATAGACAGGAAAGAAATGACTGTATAGGCTGAAATTGTGAGAGTAATCCAAAAGATAGCTATGGGACCCATATTTTCTTCAACTCTTTTTTAACAACTTCCACTCTGCAATCTCAAAGCACATTTACAATTGACATTGACTAGTCTGGAGCCTGCTGACTGGGAAAATTGGTTATTTTACTGATGAAGAAAATGAAGCAGAGAGAAGGAGGTTAAGTGATGGCTTTGGTATCTCGTGCAAGTCAGAGGCATAGTCAGGAAGACTATTGACACATCTTGACTTTCAAATTAAACACAAGACCATCTTTCCCAAAGGAAAATCTGCCAGACAGTCTTGAACAGACAATACTTCTGTTTCAAAAGTAGTTGAAAATGTCCTTCTGAACACACTTGCCACCATCAGGCACTCAAATGCACCATAGGTCTAGGTCTGCACTGAAAAAGGTCTAACTTACTGGTGGGGTTATGTGAGAGTCTTCTCTGAGTGAAGACAGAACAATGTGGATAGCAAACAGAGAGTGCATGCCTTGTTCTTTTCTTTAACATAGACAGCTCTTTGAGAAAGTGCCTCTCCTTTATGTCTTTTCAGAAAATGCTGGGCATCTCAGAAGGTGTCCTACTCCAATATTACATAGCCCTCAGTCCTTCCCTTCTGTCTGCCAGCCTGACCTTTTGTTAGGAGATATGGCAAAATCTTTGCCCAACTGATACGGCTGCAGCATGAAAAGGAAGAGTGAAAAACTGCCAGACACAGTGCCAATCTTATTATTATGAGTCAAAGCTGCATTTTCTGCTCGACATATAATTGTGCTTTGGACTAGATGGTATAAATTGAAGATTGGCTACAGCATAAATGTTCATTAGAGTGAAACTAAAACAAAGCTAAATTATTAGAGTCAGGGAGAGAATGTGTTTTCCAATGCACTGTGTTTGCAGTGCCATCTGAGTGCCTCTGCATTATGCTGTTTTCATGTCCTGGTTTGGAAGGAAAGGATAAAAAAGAGATGTGACATGGAGGAAATAGGTGCTTAAAAGAGGGCGCTGATTTTCTTTTCATTGGTCACACTGTTTTTCTCCCTGCACTATCCCTTGCTAGCTGTTCAAATTCTAAGTGTTAAAGAAATTGCTGAGGCTGAGTTTGGGAGAGGTGGACCACAAGTGCCAGAAGAGGTGAAATCAGGTGATTTGCTGAGAATAGCAGAGAGAAGTTGTGTTTGCTGTTTTTCTGTTGAGAGCACTTCAATATCACTTTTTTCCAGTACAGCTTGATATTGGCTGAGGAGGTCCTCTTTTATTCCTTTGCTGCTCCCAGTTATGACATGGACAACTTTTCTTTCTCTATTTCTGACCCAGTTGTTGTCTTCTCACAATTACGTAACTTACCTTAACTCTCAACATGCAGCACAGAAACCCCTGCTCCCTACTTTTGATATCTTCTTGCGTTTTCACATGGCCCAAAGTGCAGTGCTTTGGTTCACTTTTTCTAGCTACGTTTGCTGTCCAGCATGCTGAGAACCTTATTCCTGCTCCTTTTGCCCTCTCTATCACCCTTCCCATTGTCTGGTTTGGATCAGTCCAGCAGCTGACAGTAAGCCACATTTGGGAAAAAGCATCTTTCTTTCCTCTGTCACTCTTACAGGTTGGAGGACCACACCCTGGGTACTGCATGGTGGTCTAAGGCTCTTTTGGAAGTTGCATTTCTGAAAGCATCATGTGCTCCAGCTGTTGTGCTCAGGCAGGCACAAGACTAAACATTACTTGGGATTGGAAAGGAGCTATACTTTCTTTTCTTTCTTTCACTGGATACTGTGAATCACAGGAGTTTTTATGAAGGATTGGACTTGGTGAGTCATTTCAACTTCTATGTCTGTAAGTATCATTTTATAGCATCTAGTTACTTTTGTTATAGGTATTATGACATAATAAATAAATAAAATATTATGACTGCAATGCTGATTCTGTTAACAGGCTTATTCTCCCTCTGTTACCTATATTTGTTTAAAGTGGCTTCATTTAACATTTATGTAGGCTTTGGTGCAGAGAAAATATGTTATAACAGGAGTTTGTCCTAAGGGATCCTTACAGTACTAATAGCTACATCATCTACAGAGGCAGATATTGCTAAACATTGATATGAAAAGACATCATCTAGGTCACTTAAAATCATTTTTTACACACTTGTTTTGCAACAAAATCCTGTGAAAGTTAATCTCAGTTTATCCTTTTGCCTCTCTGTTGAAGGCAAAAAGGTACAAGCATTACCCAGGCTCTAGGTGGAAGATGAATGCCACCACATTGCTCTGATACAGCTCCAGCAGAATAGATTGCGTTGCTCCACTCATGGTACATGAAGAAAATTCACTTTCTTTGCTCAATCGACGTCTCTGCCCCACTCCATCAGTGGATTCCAGCCTGAACCTGGCCTTAGTCATCTTCCCTTAAGGTGCAAGAAAAATTCAGTGCCAGAGTTTGCGCTGGGGGGGGGGAGAAAAGGAAAAAAACCAAAAAGAACCACAATTGTGTCTTCTTTTCTAGTCTGTCTTATGTTTATTTCTCATTATGTGGCTTTGGGCTTCATCTCATTATTTCTTTGTACCACGCTTTTTGCATCTGGTAAGTTGGGTTGATTCTAATAATAACCTGCTGCATCCTGTCTAATGCTAAGAGCCTGCAACATGTTCATATGAAAACTGAAATTCTTATTACTACAAAATATTTCTTTTCTTCTTGATGTCTCAGAACTCTTTCCCTTAATGGAACCATGCATTAGTCTGCTGTAACTATCTTCTCTTGGGATCAAAAAAAATTTCCAAAGAGAAAAGCATGTATATTCAACTCAACTTTGAGTGCCAACAGGCTATTGTGCTCTAAGAGTATTAAAGTAAGGCAGGCAGAGAAGGTCACTTGTTCCTGAAAGTGAGAGATCAGTTTCTAAGCTCGTTCCATTTTGAGATCATGCTCCATATTCCATACTGGTGAGTAAATAATACTTTGGGATATCAAGAAAATCCCAGGACAAACACTGTCTATAGGCCAGCAACAGAAATAATTAGGAATGCACAGAAGTCAGAGTCAGAAATAGCCTAGAGAAAAAGACCAGTGAGAGAGGAGAACTGGTTTTGTTTAACTTAAAAGAGGCAAAACTGAGAGGTTAACAACAGTCTTCAGGAACATAATAGGTTTTGGAAAAGACAAAGAGAGGAAGTGATTCCCCATGGCCCTGATGGATAGGACAAAGAAGTAATGGGTTTAAATTGCAATAAGAAAGGTAAGACAAAGATTGCTTCAGGAGGTCGTGGAGTCTGTGTCATTAGAAGTCTTTAAGAACACATTAAATAAATAAGTTTCAGGAATGATCTAGGTGTATTTGATTCTGATCTGAAGTGAGGAAGATGGACTAGATGACCTGTCCTGGTCCCTTCCAGCCTTCTGAATAAGACAAAAGAATTTGATATCTTGCATATAGTAAGAATTTTGTTGCAGCTATGATGGCCTAAGGATATCAACAAGGCAAAATTTTATCAGACTAATAGAAACAAGTCTTTTATTACACTGGTTTTAGATCTAAAAGAGACAATATAGCTTGAAATTTTCTGCTTCCAATCTGAAAAA
>NW_016691404.1:0-5460 GCF_001604755.1 Lepidothrix coronata | reverse complement strand
GAGATCAAGTTTTGTTTGTAATTTGAAGGACAAAATCAAGGAAGAAAAAAAATCTTTTAGAAAGAAAAACTATGTTTTGTGTGCTCTTCAAAAAGAAGAAAAACTGGCTGCAAACTGTCTCCTTCACTTTGCTGCTAGAATTACTTCTAGACAGAAGGGAAGGGGGCTGGCAAGTTTTTTTGTTTTAACTGCAAGTCTGGCAGTTCTTACCAGGAAAAAACAAGCACAATTCATAATATTGTGAAACTCTAGAGTAAAAAAATTGGGCAAATAAAATGCTATGAGGGAATTAAATATTTTTTCTACACACAAATACACCCTCCCTCATCTCTAATATGAAAGCCTGGGGATTTTTTGCCAAGCAACAAAGTACTAGTAAAGACTTAAAATTACAAAGTGTATGCCAGTTATTTCCCCATACAGTCATCTGTAGATATATGACTGTTGAGATGTCCCTTTCCCTAATATTTGCAAAAAAATGAACTACTGGATATAAGTCACTGTGTATTTATTCACCTGAACCAGTATGCTTTAAGAGAACAGCCTCTCAGTTTCCAGCAGAAATATTGTTGCCATAATGCATATGTTATAAAGGAGCCTGTTTTATTTCCAAAGAGGAAGTTGTTTCTCAGAAAAAGTGGTCACAAGTCTATTATCAAGCCATTTATTTCCTCTGCCCCCTTCATCATTGCACTCCTTTTCCCAAACGTGCAGTCAGGGACACGAACACTAATTGTTGAGTTAGTGAAGTTGCAGAATTATGATGATTGATACTGCTTTACCTCCCTTGTGCTGGACTCTTTCTCTGGTGAGAAGCACGAATTGAAACGTGAGGTACATATAAAGGTGAGACAGCTGCATGAGACCAACGCACTAACCTACTCACCACAAATGATTCTTCCTGCATCCTAATCATCACACACACACAACCAGTCTCCAGCCATGACGTCAAAAATTGTCCCTTCCTGACATATTTGCTCTTTGGTCTGCTGCCTGCATGCACCCACTGCCAGCTGAGTACTTTAGAAATGGATCCGTCAACTAGTGCTGGGAACAGAAAGTCAGATGGCGGCACTCCATGTTCAAACTGGAAATGGAGATGTTTATTTGTCAGCATTGCAAAGTTACACCTAACCATCCACCTCATAAAATATGATTTTGCTTCAGGTCTGACTCACAAAGTCTCTTAGCTGTGTCATTCCCAGCCTGGCAGCATCTGAAGAGCGTGACCATGCTGGGGCTGTCCAGGCTTGTGCGTTCTGGTCCTCGGTGTGCCAATCAATACACAGCTTTTACTCTGGGCCGTCAGTAAACTACTCCTAAACTGGGATCTGCTCCCCAGCTTGGTAAATTTTTTTGGATAGCTATGGCTGTAGGCAAGAAACTGAGACTGGTGGAGAAGAACAAGGACTTTTAAGAATCAGGATGTGTCGAGGGGGAAAACAATCAAAAATCACAGCAAAAACCAGATACTCTGTTACCAAGCTCAAGGCAATTCCACACATATAAATAAACTAGCAGTATAGTAGCCTGCCACCATCACTGTAGCAGTATATGGAGCTATTTATACATGCAGGAGCAGTATTTCTGCCACCACATCCCTGGAGAGTTACCTCTGGCTGTGATGTGACACCGCAGCTGCAGCTGGGGCCACCTCCCCAAGGAACATGAGAGCACTCAAGGCCACAGCCCATGGCAGCTGCAGGGAGGGCACAGAGCATCCCCAGGGCCACTGAGTGCAAAATCATGGAGAAACTCTCCCAGAGAGGAGAATTCTATAATTCTATGAAAAGGTTGTCTTAAAAATTCCCTGTGCAGTTTTAAGAAAGACATCCACTGTGCACAGACACAACCAACCTCACTCAAGGCTTCGTCTCCTATTTTATGTATCCTCAAAGGCCAGCTGCAGACAGACGTGTTTTCAATGATCGGCATCTTAGTCTACCATTGATTATTAATCAGCAGACATGCTGTAGGCTAAATGCAAGTAAAAAGCAATTTAAATATAATTTTTTCCCCCTAAGAGTATTTGAAGGGTCATATTTTGCCAATTTCAAATAATATATTGAAATCACTTTTGCTTTTGGAAATAATACTTCATTTTTCAGGTATCAAATGAACTTTACTATTCTTTCTTTGGTGATATAGTCTTGGTTTTGTAATAGCTGGATGTTAGAAATGGAGAAGCTTAGCACAGTTTACTGAGGTAAGGTTTGCTCTGATTCAGAATAGTTTGGTAAGGGATTCCAGCACAAAGGTGAGGCAAATCAATACACATCATCTGCAATAAAGATAACACTTGTAAGCCGATAAGGGAAAAGTAAATCCTGTTTTAATGTAGAAGAAACTGCTGAGGAATTTATATTCTTTTTTTTTTTTTTACTAAGTCATGTGAGGTAACTATGTTGTTTAGAACTGACAGATGCCTTTGAAGCATTTTATCCGGATCAGCTATCTTGCAGAATCTTCTTAAGCTAAATAACAGAGTCTGTACTAACATCACTATCTACACAAGACCTCAGAAGTACATAATGACTGCCTCAAAGCAAGGAAGCTTATTCCCAAATTGTAGTCTCACAAATCACCAAAATCACCTCGGCATACCCTACAGCCAGCTAGTTGGTGGCCTAATGCTTCTGTTCTTCATCTTTCAGACTCATAAGACAAATAGCTTTACTACATTCATTATTACAGTAGCACTTCTTCACTTAATAGTACCTTTCACAGGGATGCTGTGTGATTTTTGAGTAGGAGGGTAATGGTCAGAAAACCCCTTATGTTTTACTCAAAAGAATTTGGTAATTCCTTCTGAAGCTGTCTATTTGAATATCATTAAGGGCTATTAAGCTTTCAAGTTACTCTTTGAGTCTCTCAAACTCTATGTTAGAAGTTGGAAACATGAACTCCTAAGCATGTTTTTCCTCCTTTGTTATGATATTAAAAGGACTTGAACATAAAATGAAAAAAAAAACATATAATATTTCTACTATGACTTGAAGAAGGAATGGTGCTTCATTGCTCTGCAATTAAATCTAACTTTAATGATTTCTCATAGTTTGCAACTGAAATCTGGTTTTCACTTTTAGCACAGCTTTGGCATTCAAAGCACATGTATTTTCGTACTTGTTCATTCAATCATCAAACTGTGCAGTTTACCATAAAGATATACAACCTGAAATATCATTATAACTGACTACAACAAGCTGTATTGTGTTACCTTGTTGAATATGGGCACATCACTGGCCAGCTTTTCTGCAAAAAAATTCAAATAAAATTGAAGCATCATAGCTGTTGCCAATGTAAATATAAATAAGTAGGAACAGAGACTCAAATAAACTGTGACTAACTGCAAAATAAATGTAGGTCTGAATTTATTGCTGTGTTTAAAATTTATTAGTTGTCTGTCTTTAACTTCAGAAATTCAGCCAGGACATACCTACTTAAAAATTACACTAACTCCTGGTAAATGCCTGGGTAAAGGAGTAGAATACTTGTGAATCTGGGTCTGTGAAAGCCACTAACTCCCCTGCTAAGACAAAAACCAGGTTCTGAATCATGACAGTGATGTGCAGACCTTGGAAGGTCTCAGGAAGGCTCACCACTGTCTTGGATGAGGCCAGGGTTTAACCTCAGGAGTGTAAGAGGTCTAAAAAGGAGTACAGGCAGTGGAGAACAGGAGGCATTGCATTGGATCCCAAGAGATTTAAGAATTGACATGCAAGAGAGGTTTAAAGAGCAAGAGCTGACAAGTCAAAGATTTTGTGATTTTTAAAAGCAAAGATTCTAATTTTTTTAGATGTGCAGCAAAAATTAAATTCCCCAGCTGCAATGCTAGCATGGGGTGTGTGTGGGGTGGGTTGAACAACTCATGTTAAGAGGGTATTAGAAATAGTGCTAGGCAAGATGATGGCCTGTGAATGTTACAGGCAGATGTGACAGATTAGCTGTATCACTGGGTAGATTTACATGTGTATGAGCTGGTTAATTTGCAACAAATTCTAATAACTTACAAAAAAAAAAAACAACACCAACACTTCAGGTGGTGTGCTTAAGGAATCATTACTATAACCTCGGGCTATCCACAATAACTTAAAACATTCAAATCCTGGATCATTCATACTGTTAATGTGTTACTGTTTTAGACATGCTACTAATTTATAGGTTAATGTGGCTTGTTGAAGAATTCAATTCACTCCAAGTGTTTTCAACAGCCAGTAAGAAAGAGTACTTACTGTAGAAAGAATCTATTTCAAAATGACAGGACACCCCCTGTTCTTCTTCCTCTTTTTGACTATAATATGTCAATTTATCAAGAAAATACACTAGTTTGCACAAACTCTTACCTCTTTGCTGGGAAAATAGAGTAGGGATTTATTCTTTCCTCAAGCCTTTTAAGTAATTTTTTTTTGAGAAGATTATACAGTTTTTTATTTCAGTGGATTATCTAGTTATACTTCACAAGACAATATATTCATGTTTGGGAAAAATACAATAAGCAGGGTTCATTTATTCATCTTCTTCGATTATTTCTGCCAAGTCTATTTCATTGTTCCAGTCCCACGAAATATGAGGAAGTTTTTAAATTAGCAATTTCTTTCTGATATAAAACACCCCAGTACTAAAGTACCATGGATTTCATGGACTGGGTGAAATGTCTGTGTCTGTATGCATTCGGAGCACATTTTGAAAAAGTGAACTACTTTGAAAGGAACAAAACCAACATATTCTTTCCAGAAAATTACTAAAAGCTGACCTGTAGCTAAAAAAATACCACAGTTATTGACAAGGTGGTGTGCACTACTGAGGTACTTTGCACTGCAATAGTTCACTTACTGCAAAAGTAAATGAACAGCTAAGGTATTACCTCAGGAATTTATTTTTTTCATTTCTGCATTTACACAGGCACTCTTCCATCCAAGTGGCAGGTAAACTCTGGAGTAAACTGAGATAATAAAATTCTTGAGTGTTTTAGTAAAAATATCACAGTGGAAACATCCTCTTTGAGCAACTAAATAGAAATCATGTACTTTGAAAAAGTTAGGGACATCATTAGGAAAAATAATTCCAGTGAAACCATCAGCATTACAGGATCGGTGATTATTCCCCACTGGAACATGCAATTACAGCTCTGTTCCTGCTGAGGTCATAATTACTGTTATCCATAGGGTGGTGGTTGTATTTACTTTCCTGTCATTAATTCACAGGCTGCCTTCGGATTGGACAGTGAAAGACAACCCCACTCATACGTACAACGTGACTGCTACAGTGACTCTCCAGCATGGGGAAGAATTCCTAATCTAATGAATGTCATTACAAATAAGAATTAATTCTCACACGAGAATTCTTCTAAGAAAGTTCATGGGATCTTCAAATCCAACAGCTGCTCTCTGTGACTATTTTAGCCTATGCCGACAAACAAACAAAAGCTGACAAACAGAAGATTGCTGAACTGGCCTGACT
>NW_016691403.1:0-5472 GCF_001604755.1 Lepidothrix coronata | reverse complement strand
GATTTGTCAATCATTCTCTTCAGCGTTCTTATCCTTGCTTGTGGCATCTGAATTCTGTTTGCTTAAAATTTGAGTCTTTTTTCTTATCATCACTTGTCCAGTACTTCTTTTTAGCTCCAAGTATAGGTCATTCTTATGTTGTATGTGATCTTTCATTTCTGTCCACGAATAGAGTGTTGAGTTGAGGTCATTGATCATATGTGCTCAATTCTGGAACTGTTGCACATGTCAAGGTTACATTCCAATTCTAATTTCAAGTATTCTTTTAATTTTCAGCAACTGTTTTAGTGAAATCTCTTTGTGTCACTTTTATAGTTTTCTAGGATTAAATCTCCATAATTCTTTTACAGTTATGGTTAGATAAAATGAATAATACTGGGAAAAAATAGAAGTAAATGTTACAAAATATATATTTATTATTGGTGTATGGGGTAAAAGGTATCATATTTTCTAAAAGTGAGCAGCTATATATACATAGGTACATATACATACATTTATGGCCCACTGCTAAACTGAATATATTCACCTTCTTATTCAATGCTAGCTAAAGCTTGTTTTCAGAACTGTATAGTATATTTAAAAAAACCCTACGCTCATATTTAGTATGCATAACATTTTTTGTTACAGATGATTTTCACAAACTTTCCTTTGTACAAGTGGCAAAATGTTATGATTTTACAAGTGACTTTTCTTCTGAATGCAGTACTTTCCTTGTCTCCTGTGATAGTCTGTTCAGATTTAGTGAAGTTTACATAATATTAAAAATAACCTTTTTTTCCCCTTTCTCATCCATATTCCTTCAAGATTCCATGTCCGAATCACTGAAGCTAGAGTCTTACCAGACCATGGAGACATAGGGTGGATTTACTGAGAAGAAATGTTTCTTGCCACAAGGCCTCTATGTGAAGAGGTAGAAACAAACACTTCTTCCCTAATAGAGCTCCGTGGAGCTGAATTGCTCCCAGCCTATAGGATGTTGACAGACAGGCATTTTTGATTTCTTCCTTTCAAAACAACTTTCAGGCATCATGTAGGTGAGCAGCTATAAGACTTTAGGGATGGGGATTAAGGGAACAAGGGCAGCTTCATCAGGAAACTCTAGATCAATACATGACTCCGAAACTGCTTGTCATGTAGAAGTTAAATAGGCAACTATCTAAAAGTTAGGCAATTTTGTCCTGTGTATAGGGCAAAATTGCAACAAAAGCAGTACCAAGATGAAAAAAAGAAAAATCTTTCACAATAAGTAGATTTTGTTTGTAATTCTGTGCCTTGATTCAGTAGGCTACCTAGAATAGCCCAAGGAAACAATACCAGCACAAATAAACAGATTATAACATAGCCTCTGTATATGTCTGAGTAGAATTTGTCTTTGTATTTTCCTGTCATAACATACCGTAAATGTTTCTGTGAGCCATACATGATCATTTTTACAAACTAGATTATTTAGGGAGATGCTCCAATATCTTAATTACAGATAGTGGCAGCTGAATTATGTACGGCTTTTCTGCTGTATTGGTAATTTCTCACTGAGCTTTTTTAAAACTTTTTATTTGGATGATTTTTGTTGAATTACATTAGTATTTCATAAGAAAGACAAAATGTACAGAGGAGTCTGACAGGAATGTTAGTTTCTAAAACTACTGAAAAGAGCACAGTCTGTTTCAACATTCTTTGTAAGAAGTTTGGACAATTATGTACTGAGGCTTTGTGTTATGGATCATTTACTCAATTCTTCTGATATGGTAGTTGTAATAGACCACATTCTTATATCCTTTCACTAAAAATTTATTTGCAGAACATCCAACACAGAATATTTCTCATAAAACATTAACTTTTAGAGCACTGAAAACTGGGGACTTTTAAGCTTTCATTCAGTCCTGTATTTTTTTTTAAAATGTATATGCATATATGAAATGCAGATGCATATGTATATGCACAATTTAGTGCATATGTACATATTTAATTGCAGAATTAAATTTAAAAAACCCCTAAAAATCTCTTTAAATAAAGTGAAAATTTAAAACCTAAACTCTTGGTTTTGCTTTAAAAAAAAGCACTTCGTCTTCCTAGTGTATGTCAGTTTGATCAAGAGTTATTAATTTCCCCTGTAACTCTAAGGGATAGTGATTCTTTGTTTTTCTATACACAGAAGTTTCTATAAACTTGAAAATTCAATATTTTATGCTGTCTTGTATTCCTGAAAGGCATCTTAAGGGTTTCATTTCACAAAATGTTGTCACCAAACTACTTCTGAGGACCTATGTTCTGCTCAGAAATGGTGTTGAAAGCCCGAGGGTTACAATAAGAGCTTGCCTATCCTCTAACTGCAGTGACTTGTCAGATTCCATAAATATTTCCCCTAAGGTTCTTAGGGCTTCTGCTTGCTTGCAAAGCTCTCACCCCGGTTTACAGCTGATAACCACAACTTTCCAACAAAAGGATTAAAAAAAAAGACAAAAAACCTCAAGTTTTGAATGTGGTGATAGGTGAAGAAGAATTTTTTTCCTAAAGGTCTATCTGTAAGAACTGTTGACATCTTTGTTTGTTTATGCTACTTTCATCTGTAGTTTGAGGTGCAGTTGACTACCTGGTAGCAGGTTATCAGAATTTTCTCTAATAAATCCATCCAGAGTTGTAGTATACTGACCAGTGCCTTTGATCTCCCCTTCTTCCTTTCAAGGAAGTTTATATTCCCATTCTGTGAACTTCTGCTCTGTAGATATAAGTTTTCTAAGATAGGGGAAATGATTTCTTACCCACAGTGAATGGAGGACTGTGAAGCTCTTTATGGACTTTTTGGGATATAATATCTACTGTATAGCTGTAAAGCATTAGGTCAACAGCCCAGATGATTCCTTTAAAACCTTTGTTACCCTGAGACTGGGAAACACAGTAAATCTTCTTCACCAGGCTGACACAGATAGTCTTTAGGCAATAACTGTTGAATTCAGTTTTCCCAAGACAGGTATCAGCTCTGATATTTTGCTGCTTTGTTATTGAAACAATATCTATCTAATGAAAATATTCAGTTTTAAGAGTCAAATATACTTTCCTCAATGTAAACACGAGAGCTGTTCAGATTATATATAAAGATGACACCTCCTTCTTTCCCTTAGACACACTAATCGATAAGGCTTCAGTTTTTTGTTATTTAATACTACCAAATTTTAGATTATATTAACATCTTTTTCCATCAGTTATTTAGCTCTTGTCTTTAAATATTTAACTGAAATGGATAGTAGTCCACTGTATAGTCCCAAAATGAAGTTTTGTGGTACATGTAAAATCACTTGTACAAAAAAAAAATTATTTCAGTGATCTTTCACTAACAACGAAATAACATTTGAACTTACAATTTCCATCAATCATAGCATTGCTTTCATTAGTTTTCTGAATTTTATAATGCAATTATCCCACAATGGTAGTGAGGTCTATCTGTATCAGTAAGCATTTAGCATTTTGACTTTCTAAATATATAAATATACATACTTAGGAATTAGTGGAAAGTTGTTAGGTCATTATGTTGTTCACTGAGAGTCATTTGGGAACTCTAAGACTCTACATGATTCTCATTAAGTGAAATATCTGCAATGATAATACATTATTGTGTCATCGGCTTAAGAAATTGGTATAAATTAGCACTTTAATATTTGACCTAATATTAATCAGTACAGTATAAACTATGTGCAAATTGTGTATATCAGGATTAATGGATTTTCCAAGCTTGTCTGAAACTAAATTTGAAAGTACTCCAAAAGAATATTTTAGTGAAAAATCTTCACAACAAAGATCTGCATTGTGGAACCCAGTTCTAACCATGGGATCCCTCTGGATGTTGACACACAGGGACAACATTTTTTGTCCCTGTGAGACCTACTTTCTAGGATGCAAAATACATATTTTTCAACCAGAAATATATGCATGCCACAGTCTAACTTCTCTCCACGTCTAGACAAGGAAGGCAGTGAGGCAGAGGGTTGCACTGTGTCTCATTTGCCTGTTTGTACATAAGTTGAGCAAATTACTGACCATCGGGACCAGGGATGTTCCCAAACTGTGAGAAATCACTTCAGTTCTATTTGTGTCTCAAAGTAAGAAAGTAAGTAAAGGTAATCAAAGTAGGTAAAGGCAATCAAATTGTATCTGGTGCATCAGCACATTCTTCAGTTAGAAATTTCTGTATTAACTATTAGATTATTAACTAAACTGTTATATATATTAAAAAGTTTTCTATTAATATACTTCTTCCTGGATACCTCAGTAATTATTTTTTTCTTATTCCCATATGAAGCACACATTTACCTTTAAAAAGGTAAATTTATTTTGCCTTGAGTAGCCTGTGAACTGGAGGACAAATCAGAATATGAAACATGGAGCAACTCTTGCGAACTGTTACTCTTGTTTAATAGCCCTTATTCAGGAGTCTTGCTGACCTTAATAAAATTCATGATGCATTTATGCATTAGTGATGTCAGAAAGACTGATCTGAAGACATTTCTGGAGTGGCAAATAACTCTGTTTTTTGTCCTAGTAACAACATTTCTAATGAGCCTGCAGGCTTGTAGTCCTTTTTTAGCTCTAATTGTGATCTTGCTTTCTTGACATTAAGACAGTAATGGCAGTGAGGTCTGTGTTGATCTCTGCAGCACTGACCTCAGTAAAGGTATCCTCTAAGGTGATGACAGGAGTCTCAGAGGTAAAACCTTCCCTACCACTGCCCTGCCTGGGACAACAACAGAGGCTTCTATATGTGAAGGTGAGGATTTGGTGCCCATTACCTAGAAGCTGAAGGAACTCAGGAGCTGTGTTTACTCATGTTTAAACAGGTGACTTGCCTGCCTGTTTTGCTGCATGTAGCTCTCTAATTTGCAGGTTCGTAGCTGTACACAGCAGGACCTCGTGGTTGCCTGTTCCTTCACACCCCAACAGTTTTTATCCTACCTGGTGCTCAGGCATTGTACCTGAAGGACAGAGGTAACCTGCCAGTTCCAAATGTTGCCCTGTCATTCCCATTTATGTGTTATTAAGTACAGATTTGTTCTGCTCCTTACAATGCATGATGTTGCAAAGGCATGAGGACGGAGTTAATAGTATCTTCCATACTCCAGAGGAGTCTTTTGTTCCATCATGGAGCTACAGGATGCAGTGCCCTCACTCAACAGAATGTTTAGAAAGTACCTCCACTGGGTACAGGTTCAGCTCTGAGGTCCCAGCTGCCATAACTCCAGGTCCTGTTGTCTATCCACTGACCTACAGAGAGGACATTGTCCAGAGAGAAGGAAGGGCCATGTTACCTAACATGAGGAGATTTAATATCCAAATAATCTGTAGCATCTGTAGCATCTGTAGATACCTGACACCTAATTATTGTTTGTGTTCTTCTAGATATGAGAGAGAAATACAAACTGGACTCTTTTCTGGTTCAGGTGACAGGCCTGCTAAAGCACTACATATCAGTAGACCTGTCAC
>NW_016691402.1:4259-5481 GCF_001604755.1 Lepidothrix coronata | reverse complement strand
TAACAGGGTGGGATCCGACCCCTCCAAGGGTAACAGGGTGGGATCCAACCCCTCCAAAGGGAACAGGGTGGGCTCCAGCCCCTCCCCAAGCCCCTTCCCAAGGGAGCAGGATGGGATCCAGCCGCCCTCCCCCCCCTCCTTTTCCCAACGCCAGGGTGGGGTTGAGCTCCGTTCCCCCCCCATTCCCATCCCCGGCTCCATCCTGCAGCCCCGGGGATCCAGGTGGGCGCATCCAGCCCCCCCTTCCATGCGCCAAAATCCGGGAGAAGGAGCTGGGGAGGGGTGTTGGGATCCGCCACCCAAACCCGCACCTCGGCGCGGCTCAGGTGGGGACCCCCCCCACCACCACCTCCGCCAACCCCCCCAAAAATCAAGGTGGAGCCCCCCAAACGCCCCCTCCCGCGAGGAGAAACCACCGAACGGGCGCAAAGACCCCCCCAAAAGTGATGATGGGAGGGGGCAAAGACCCCCCAAGGGCACTTCAAAGTGGGGGGGGGGGGAACCCCCATAACCTCGATAGGGGAAAAGGGGGGCGGACAAGACCCCACCCCCCCCCGGGCGGGTTTGGGGGGTGCGGATCCCTTCGAGCGGCGGGTGCAGCCCCCCCACCCCCCCACCCCGGACCCCCCCAAATGCCCCCGAACCCCCCCCCGGGCGCGGCGCCGGCTCTCACCTCTCCGCCATGATCCGCGGCGGCTCTACCGCTGCCCGCTGCTCCCGGTATTCCCGGTGTTCCCGGTGTTCCCGGCGGCTCCCATGGCTCCCGTGCACATCCCCCCCCCTTCCCCCGCGGCCGCTCCCGGGCGCGCTCCGAGCGCGGCGGCCCCGCCGCGTCCCCGTCACCCGCGACAACGGCGGCGCGGCCAATGGGGACGGCCCGGGGGGGCGGGCGGGGCACGGGGACACGCCCCCCTCGTTGGGGGGCAAAACACACCCTATTTAAATGAGGGGGGGCGGGGAGAGGCGCGGGAGCCGACGGGAGGTGGGGTTTTTGTGGGGTTTTTTTGGTGTTTTTTTTTTTTTGGCGGATGCGCGCGCGCTCGGGGCAATACGGCAGGGGCGGCGCTCGCGCGTAGGGGAGCGGCGCGCCGCGGTGTGCGCGTGCGCGCGGTGAAATACGGTACTGGCGCGGTGCGCCTCCGGAAGTACGGTACCGGCTGCGCGCACCCGCATTTTGGGGGGGCAGCGCGGTTCTGGGATGCGCTTTTCGGAATTACGGTAA
>NW_016691402.1:0-1827 GCF_001604755.1 Lepidothrix coronata | reverse complement strand
GGGACGAGGGGTGTGAAAAACCCAGAAAATGATCGGGGCCAATTAAAAGGAAATCGTGTGAGGTCAATAATGACCTGGGGAGAGAAGAGAAAAACAAATCGTGAAACTTAATCGGGCCCCTGTAAAGAGATTAAACCAAGTTACCTCCCTTTTACCTTGTGTAGGATTTACAGTGGAGGAATTCTGTTCAGTTAGCTGGATAATAGCACCTTTCTTAAAAATTTATAACTTTATATAGATAAAAAGCAAACATCTGCTGAATGTCTGACTTGACAATATATTGTGGATACTTATAGATAATATTCTTGTCTGAGAAAAAAACATCTGTTGAATGTCTGGCTTGATAATGTGTAATGCTCATGTATAATGAATATTCACGAATTAATTGGAAATAAATGCAGAACAGCTGCCTCCTTCGGGTGTGACGGGCGTTGGGAGTTGTTGAAACCCCTCCCTGGTCACCCAGCGCCGAGTTTGCTTTTACCACACCATAAACTGTTATTCCAAACTCACAGGAACTCGAGGCTTTGTTTGTCACAGGGAGACATTGGAATGGAAGAACCAGGCTGGGGGCCAAGGCCTTCTCCAGGCCTCGGTGAGAGAACAATGTCAGGAACGATGGAAGAGAAGGGAGGTCGGGCCGAGGAAGACGAGGATCAGCCCCCAGAGCCAGGGGAGGAAGAGCAGGTGTCCCACCAAAACCGAGGGCCAAGAGAAGAACGGCCCCACAGGGGAGAATCCCCTTCCCGCTCCTCCCGGCCACCCTGCGGACACAACCCGGCCGTTCCCACAAAATCAGACCCCAAAGGGACCGTTTTTTCCCCCAAGCCGAGTCCCGATTTTTCTGCCGCAGAGAGGGGGGGGGGGGAATTCCCACCGGGCGTTTTCCGGACGCGTTTTCCCGGGCGGAAAAACAGGAGCCGGGAGCGTCCCCGTTCTCCCATCACCCCCGTGGCTGCAGGGATGGGCACCCCATCCCCGCCTGAGCTCCACCTGCACTCTGCCCGTTATTGACGTGCACAGAGAGGTGTTGTGGGAAGGAGCATTAGGCAACCGTGGTAGTGCTTTTGGAAAACTCCACAAAAGAGTTTGGCGTAATAAACGCTTGAAGAAAAGCACCAGGATCAGTGTTTACAAAGCCACAGTGTTGTCTACTCTCTTATATGGTTCCGAAACATGGGTCATCCACCGCCACCACCTGCGACTCCTCGAACGCTTCCATCAACGCTGCCTCCGAACGATCCTAAACATCCACTGGTCAGATGATGTGACCAATCCATCTGTTCTAGAACAGTCCCACTGGTCAGATGATGTGACCAATCCGTCTGTTCTAGAACAGTCCCACTGGTCAGATTGTGTGACCAACACGTCTGTTCTAGAACAGTCCCAAAGAGTCTTTCTGCTGTGCCTTTTGCAACCAGACGTGTCTGTCTCGTATTGGCCTGTTCAGCCACCAACGTGCCTGTAACAAATGTGGGTAGAGCCTTCCCAAACCTTCGTTCACGAAGCCCGGCCACGATGACACTGCACACACACCTGTACATACACCTGTACACACACCTGTACATACAGCTCTATGTACACTGCACACACACCTGTACACACACCTGCACACACACCTGTACATACAGCTCTATGTACACTGCACACACACCTGTACACACACCTGCACACACACCTGTACATACAGCTCTATGTACACTGCACACACACCTGCACACACACCTGTACATACAGCTCTATGTACACTGCACACACACCTGTACACACACCTGCACACACACCTGTACATACAGCTCTATGTACACTGCACACACACCTGCACAC
>NW_016691401.1:0-5484 GCF_001604755.1 Lepidothrix coronata | reverse complement strand
GGATGGGGTGCAGGGGATCTGCATGCCCAGGGGAATGGGGTGCAGGGGGTCTTTATGACCAGAGGGATGGGGTGCAGGGGATCTGCATGCCCAGGGGAATGGGGTGCAGGGGGTGTGGGTGCCCAGAGCACCAATACCCCCAAGAGGGGTGCACCCATCTCCCCTGGGGAGAGGAGCTGCTCCCTCCACAGCCACACCAGGGACACCCCAAACCCTTTCCCTGGCCGGGGGCTCCCCAGCAGCCCCTCCCCACCCCCTGCAGCACCCGGGGTGTGGGTCCCCCGACCTGCTGCTCCCGGGGCTTTATTTCCTGGGCTCCCATGGAAGCAACGAGTGAATCTGGGTCATGGCAGGAGAGATTGTCCCCAAAAAACAGCCTGGGGCTGGGGCGGCTCCCTGGAGCGTGACAGGCGCTGGGGGGAGCGACGTGTTTTTCTTGCTGCTGCAGGGAAGAAAAAAAGGGGTGAAACAACATGTTTTGGGGGGGGACAACCAGCCCCAAACTCACTGTTTCTGGGAAAAATGAGTTAAAATACTAAATGCTCCCAGGGCTGTGGGGCTGGGATGGTCCCTGTCCCCACGGTGGGCTGAGGTGGGTTTTCCTGTTCTCCCCGGAGCCCCATTTCACACACATACCCAAAAAGCTGAGGCTTTAGTGCCAGAAGTGGATCCCAGGGTCGCCAGGAGCCCGCCTGGGGGGTGGAATCTGTGGGTGACATGGGTGATGAGTGGCTCCAGGGAGGCTGGGGTGACCCCCTGAAGGGGAAGGAGGGGTGTCTGGGGGGTTTTTGGAGGACGGAGACGTGTTGTTGCCACGCCTGACGTGTCCCGTCCCGGCAGGATCACATCCAGCATCGCCGGGAGGTCCACGTGGTGATGGGCAACGAGGCCTGTGACCTGGACTCCACGGTCTCGGCGCTGGCCATGGCCTATTTCCTGGCCCAGGTGGGTCCCTCCCGCTGCCTCGGGGACGCGGTGGCCCGGGGGACGCCTCACGGGGTGTCACCCCCCCCCCCCGCCGCAGAGCTCCCCGGCTCCCGGAGCCGCCTTCGTGCCGGTGCTGAACATCCCCCGCGCCGACTTCGCGCTGCGGACGGAGACGACGTTCCTGCTGCGGGACCGGGGCGTCCCGGCCGCCTCCCTCATCTTTCGGGATGAGATCGACCTGGGGGGGCTGCACCACGCCGGGCTGCTCTCCCTGACGCTGGTGGATCACCACGTCCTGCCCGGGTGAGCCGGGGGGGTGACACGGGGACGCCCGCCCGCCCGGAGCCCTGCGCTTTCCTCGCTTGGCACGGCACGGGGCGGATTTATCCCTTTGCGGGGTGTTTTTAGGGAAGGAGAGGAATGCAGGGGGCTCCCGGGCTCTGCCGGGGGTGACCCTCCCCGTGTTGCCCGGCAGTGCCGACGCAGCCCTGGAGGAGGCCGTGGTGGAGGTGCTGGACCACCGGCCGCTGGAGCGGGAGCGGGGCCCGCCGTGCCGGGTGACGGTGGAGCCGGTGGGCTCCTGTGCCACGCTGGTGACCGAGCGCATCGCCCAGGGCCCCCCGGGGCTGCTGGACAGAACCACGGCCGCGCTGCTGCACGGTGAGGACGGGGGGGGCCCGGCCCGGCCCCGGCTGAGGGGACGGTGCCAACACGTCCCCCCCGTGTCCCCCGCAGGCACCATCCTCCTGGACTGCATCAACCTGAGCCCGGCCGCCGGCAAGGTGACACCGCGGGACGTGGCGTGCGTGGCCCTGCTCGAGGAGAGGTTCCCCGAGCTGCCGCCCCGCGACAGCGTCTTCGGAGCCCTGCAGGCGGCCAAGTTTGACGTCTCAGGTGCGGCGAGGCCCCGGGGATGACCCCCCTGTCTCCCCGGGGACGGCGGCGCGTGCCGGGGGCTCACGCCCGCCCCGTCCCCTCCCAGGGCTGACGACGGAGCAGATGCTGCGCAAGGACCTCAAGGTGATCTCCGGCGACGAGCTGGTCCTCGCCATCAGCGGCGTCTACGTGGACCTGGAGGTGAGGCTCGGTGGGGAGGGAACCGGGGAGCGGCACTGCCGGGGACACGGCGGTGACACCGAAGAGCCTCTTCCCTCGTCTCCAGACGTTCCTGCTCCGGCCTGGCTTGCTGCAGGACCTGGACGCCTTCTGCCAGGCCCGTGGCTACGCGGGGCTGGTGGCCATGACCGTCTCCTTCGACGAGCGCCACGAGCCCACCCGCAAGCTGGCCGTGTTCAGCCGGTGCGAGTCCCTCCGCGGCACGGTGAGCTGGGGGGGCCGGGCGCCCTCGGCCCCGGTTTGCCCCAAACCCTCCTGATTTTGGCGCTCCCTCATAGCTGTGCCGGGCGCTGGAGGAGGCGACGGCGCCGTCCCTGCACTTGCAGCCCCTGCCCAGCCCCTGGCCCTGCGTGGGCGCCTTCGCCCAGGGCAACGCCTTGGCGTCCAGGAAGAAGGTGCTGCCCATCCTGCGGGCAGCGCTGGGCGGCGCGGGGGCCGCCGGGGGTCCCGAGGAGGAGGTGGTGCCCCCGCCCACCCCCATGAACAGCCTGGTGGAGGAGTGTCCCCTGGCCCAGGCCGTGCCCCCGCTGTGCCCCCAGGACGTCCTGGAGCGGGTCAGCCGCATCGCCACGGGGCAGCCCCCCGGCTCCCCCAAATAACGCCGGGCACCCCGCGGCTCCGGAGGGCTGGAGGAGAAGTTGGGGGTCCCCTGAGCGGGCCCTGGGGGGTGCCCGGGCATGGGGGGGGGTTGCAGCCACCTTGGTCAGAGCTCAGCTCCTGCTCCTCGGTGTGAGTTGTGCCCCCAGCGGGCTCCCCATGGGCCCCCAGGGTGGGTTTTTGGGGGCAGCAGTTGCACGCACTTAGCGAGGGCACTGGGGGGGGGTTGGTTTTTAACGAGTTCTTGATGTTCTTCCCTCCCCTGGGGGGCTGTGAGGGGGCCCTGGATGCCGGGTCCGGACACGCAGCCAGCCCAGGACTGTCACCCACGTTTTCCAAGGATTAAATTTCCCTTTTCTTCCACTTTGAGCTCTTGGCTTTTATTGTGGGCCGGGTCTGGTGCTGCCCCACTGATGCCAGGGGTGCCCCCCACCCGCTCCAGGGGGTGAAGCCCCTCTTCCCCTGGGCTGCAATCCCCCCCTGCAAACACAAAGCCCAGCTCTGCCCGGAGCATCCCGGTGGAGCCCAGGGAAGGGGAAAGGCTCTGCCACCCAGCACAGGCTGTTTTAACATTTAATCCTAATTAAATGGCGCTAATTAAACTATGTACACCCGCGCCTGAATTCGGGAGCCTCCTGGGGTCGGGCCCTGTCCTGCCTCTGCAGGTGACAGTCCTGGGTGGAGGGGACCCCACCACGGCCCTGCCCCGCCAGAGGCTGCTCAGGTGGGTTTTGGAGCTTAAAAAAAAGAACATATCCTAAAAAAAAGGGGGGGAGTTTGGCAGTGGTGGGAACGCCGGGGGGAGGCACTGCGGGCTCGGTGATGGTGAGACACCGGAGCGTCGGGGTTTGATCCCGGAGCGTCGGGGTTTGATCCTGGTTTGGCACCAAAGCGTCGGGGTTTGATCCCAAAGCGTCGGGGTTTAATCCTGGCTTTGCTCCAAAGCACTGGGGTTTAGTCCCTGCTCTGCACTGAAGCACCGGGGTTTGATCCCCGTTTTACACCTTGTCCTGGGTTTGCACCAGAACATCTCGGGTTTGGCCCCGCTTTGGCACCAGAACGTTGGGGGTTAATCCCGGTTTTGCTCCTCCGTGCCATTCCAGGAGGCACCAAAGCCACCTCTGCACCCTCTCCCTGGGGAAACTGAGGCACGGCCGGAGCGGACAGAGGGAATGCTGGGGAGGTTTGGCATCCCGGGGAGGTTTGGCATCCCGGGGAGGTTTGGCACGCGCGGGCTGCGCCTGGCAGCTCCTGGCAGCTCCTGGCAGCTCCTGGCACGGTCCTTTCCAAGGGGGGCAGGAGGAGGGGGCTGCTGTCCCCCCGGGAAGGAGGGATTTTCCGGGGGGATGAGGACCAGGAGTCAGCGGGAGCTGGGCGAGGCTGGTGCTGCATAAATACCGCGGGGCTCGAGCCCTCCAGGGCGGCCTCTCCTCCGGCGGGGGGGGGGCAGTTCA
This sequence comes from Lepidothrix coronata, assembly GCF_001604755.1. NCBI lineage: Eukaryota > Metazoa > Chordata > Aves > Passeriformes > Pipridae > Lepidothrix > Lepidothrix coronata. Next base: position 1,390 of record NW_016691401.1, on the reverse strand, counting down.
AGTTTGGGCTGAAAACGCCAGGAATCTGTGAAATCCCAGAGGCTGGGTTACGGGAGCGCAGGAGAGGGGGCTCCTTCGGGTGCCACTCGGTGCTGGTGCCTCCGAGGGGGCAGGGGGTGCTGGGGGGGCCGTGGACTCACACGCTACAACACCCGGGAGTTGCTCCACTGTCGCTCCCGGCCGCCCTTGGATCGCATCTCCTGCACGGCTCCGGTCTGCAGGGAGGGCCTGTCACCCGCTGTGCCACCCTGGCACCCAACCAGGACACCCAGCACCCCAAAAGGGACACCCAGCACCCTGCAAGGGACACCCAGGACCCACCCAGGACACCCAGTACCCACCCAGGACACCCAGCACCCCAAAAGGGACACCCAGCACCCCGCAAGGGACACCCAGGACCCAACCAGGACACCCAGCACCCCAAAAGGCACACCCAGTACCCAACCAGGACACCCAGGACCCAACCAGGACACCCAGCACCCCACAAGGGATACCCACCACCCACCCAGGACACCCAGCACCCCGAAAGGGACACCCAGTACCCAACCAGGATACCCAGCACCCCAAAAAGGACACCCAGGACCCAACCAGGACACCCAGCACCCTGAAAGGGACACCCAGGACCCAACCAGGACACCCAGGACCCAACCAGGACACCCAGCACCCCAAAAGGGACACCCAGCACCTCAAAAGGGACACCCAGTACCCACCCAGGACACCCAGCACCCAACCAGGACACCCAGCACCCCAAAAGGCACACCCAGTACCCAACCAGGACACCCAGCACCCCAAAAGGGACACCCAGTACCCAACCAGGACACCCAGCACCCTGAAAGGGACACCCAGGACCCAACCAGGACACCCAGGACCCAACCAGGACATCCAGCACCCCACAAGGGATACCCACCACCCACCCAGGACACCCAGCACCCCAAAAGGGACACCCAGGACCCAACCAGGACACCCGGCACCCTGCAAGGGACACCCAACACCCCACAAGAGACACCCAGCACCCACCCAGGACACCCAGCACCCCAAAAGGGACACCCAGGACCCAACCAGGACACCCAGCACCCCAAAAGGGACACCCAGGACCCAACCACGACACCCAGCACCCCAAAAGGGACACCCAGGACCCAACCACGACACCCAGCACCCTGAAAGGGACACCCAGGACCTAACCAGGACACCCAGCACCCCGAAAGGAACACCCAGTACCCAACTAGGACACCCAGCACCCCAAAAGGGACACCCAGCACCCACCCAGGACACCCAGCACCCCGAAAGGGACACCCAGTACCCAACTAGGACACCCAGCACCCCAAAAGGGACACCCAGCACCCACCCAGGACACCCAGCACCCCGAAAGGGACACCCAGCACCCCGCAAG
>NW_016691400.1:4386-5487 GCF_001604755.1 Lepidothrix coronata | reverse complement strand
GTCAACTGGGGTCAACTGGGGTCAACTGGGAAGGGTCTCTGGTCAACTGGGCTGAACTGGGATCAACTGGGAACGGTTCTGGGGTCAATGGGGTTCAGCTGGGGTGAACTGGGATGAACTGGGGTGAACTGGGAAGGTCAACTGGGGTCAATGGGGGTCAACTGAGGTCAACTGGAGTCAACTGGGGTCAACTGGGATCAACTGGGGTCAACTGGAATTGGCTCTGGGGTCAACGGGGTCCAACTGGGGTGAACTGGGGTGAACTGGGGTGAACTGGGGCGAACTGGGAAGGGGTCTCAGGTCAACTGGGGTCAACTGGGGTCAACTGGAGTCAACAACTGGGGAGGGTCTCTGGTCAACTGGGATCAAATGGGATGAACTGGAATTGGCTGTGGTCAACGGGGTTCAAGTGGGCTGAACTGGGGTGAACTGGGGTGAACTGGGAAGGTAACTGGGGTCAACTGGAGTCAATGGGGGTCAACTGAGGCCAACTGGAGTCAACTGGGGTCAACTGGGATGAACTGGGGTCAACTGGAATTGGCTCCGGGGTCAACGGGGTCCAACTGGGCTGGACTGGGCTGGACTGGGAAGGGCTCTGGGGTGAACTGGTGTGAACTGGTGCTTACTGGGCGCAGGGGGACGGGCGCTACGTGGTGTCCAACTCCAAGGACCAGTCGGCCAAGCTGTGGGACCTGACACTGGGGGCAACTGGGATGGACTGGGATGGACTGGGAATGGCTCCGGGGTCAACGGGGTCCAACTGGGATGGACTGGGGTGAACTGGGGTGAACTGGGGTGAACTGGGGTGAACTGGGAAGGGGTCTCAGGTCAACTGGGGTCAACTGAGGTCAACTGGGAAGGGTCTTCGGTCAACTGGGCTGAACTGGGATCAACTGGGATGAACTGGAATTGGCTCTGGGGTCAACGGGATTCAACTGGGATGGACTGGGCTGGACTGGGAAGGGCTCTGGGGTGAACTGGTGCGAACTGGTGCGAACTGGTGCTTACTGGGCGCAGGGGGACGGGCGCTACGTGGTGTCCAACTCCAAGGACCAGTCGGCCAAGCTGTGGGACCTGCGGCGCCCGTCGGGCCCGGGGGGG
>NW_016691400.1:0-1931 GCF_001604755.1 Lepidothrix coronata | reverse complement strand
TGGGAGGGACTGGGAGGGACTGGGAGGGATTGGGAAGGATTGGGAGGGACTGGGAGGGACTGGGAGGGACTGGGAGGGGATTGGGAGGGACTGGGAGGGACTGGGATGGACTGGGAATGGCTCTGTGGTCAAAGGGGTTCAACTGGGATGGACTGGGATGAACTGGGATCAACTGGGAAGGGGTCTCAGGTCAACTGGGGTCAACTGGGTTCAACTGGGATCAACTGGGATCTGCTGGGATCAACTGGGATCTACTGGGGTCAACTGGGGTCAACTGGGATCAACTGGGGTCAACTGGGATGAACTGGGATCAACTGGGGTCAACTGGAGTCAACTGGGATCAACTGGGATCAACTGGGAATGGCACTGTGGTCAACGGGGTCCAACTGGGATGGACTGGGGTGAACTGGGGTGAACTGGGAAGGTGTCTCAGGTCAACTGGGGTCAACTGGGGTCAACTGGAGTCAACAACTGGGGAGGGTCTCTGGTCAACTGGGATCAACTGGGGTCAACTGGAATTGGCTCTGTGGTCAACGGGGTTCAACTGGAATGAACTGGGGTGAACTGGGGTGAACTGGGAAGGTCAACTGGGGTCAACTGGAGTCAATGGGGGTCAACTGAGGCCAACTGGAGTCAACTGGAGTCAACTGGGGTCAACTGGAATTGGCTCTGGGGTCAACGGGATTCAACTGGGCTGAACTGGGGTGAACTGGGGTGAACTGGGATGAACTGGGGTGAACTGGGAAGGGGTCTCAGGTCGACTGGGGTCAACTGGAGTCAACTGGGAAGGGTCTCTGGTCAACTGGGATCAACTGGGATGAACTGGAATTGGCTCTGTGGTCAACGGGGTTCAACTGGGCTGAACTGGGGTGAACTGGGATGAACTGGGGTGAACTGGGAAGGGGTCTCAGGTCAACTGGGGTCAACTGGGGTGAACTGGGAAGGGTCTCTGGTCAACTGGGCTGAACTGGGATCAACTGGGAAGGGCTCTGGGGACAACCGGGTTCAACTGGGATGAACTGGGGTGAACTGGGAAGGTCAACTGGGGTCAGCTGGAGTCAATGGGGGTCAACTGAGGCCAACTGGGATCAACTGGGGTCAACTGGAGTCAACAAGTGGGAAGGGTCTCTGGTCAACTGGGATCAACTGGGATGAACTGGAATTGGCTCTGGGGTCAACGGGGTTCAACCGGGATGAACTGGGGTGAACTGGGGTGAACTGGGAAGGGGTCTCAGGTCAACTGGGGTCAATGGGGGTCAACTGAGGCCAACTGGAGTCAACTGGGATGAACTGGGGTCAACTGGAACTGGCTCCGGGACCAACGGGGTTGAACTGGGCTGGACTGGGATGGACTGGGAATGGCTCTGGGGTCAACGGGGTCCAACTGGGGTGAACTGGGATGAACTGGGGTGAACTGGGAAGGGGTCTCAGGTCAACTGGGGTCAACTGGAGTCAACAAGTGGGGAGGGTCTCTGGTCAACTGGGATCAACTGGGATCAACTGGGAACGGCTCTGGGGTCAACGGGGTTCAACTGGGATGAACTGGGATGAACTGGGGTGAACTGGGAAGGTCAACTGGGGTCAACTGGGGTCAGTGGGGGTCAACTGAGGCCAACTGGGGTCAACTGGGATCAACTGGAATTGGCTCTGGGGTCAATGGGGTCGAACTGGGCTGGACTGGGCTGGACTGGGAAGGGCTCTGGTGCGAACTGGTGCGAACTGGTGCGAACTGGTGCTGACTGGGCGCAGGGGGACGGGCGCTACGTGGTGTCCAACTCCAAGGACCAGTCGGCCAAGCTGTGGGACCTGCGGCGCCCGTCGGGCCCGGGGGGGGTGGCGGCCGCCAGGAGGGCGGTGGCTCGGCAGAGCTGGGACTACCGGTGGCAGAGGGCGCCCGCCCAGGGTAACTGGGGGGACTGGGAGGGACTGGG
>NW_016691399.1:4203-5514 GCF_001604755.1 Lepidothrix coronata | reverse complement strand
AGAGGGGGACACAGAAAACTTGGGGGGAACACAAAAAACTCAGGGGTAACACAAAAAAAACAACTTCGCCGAGGCCGTCAACTTCTGCACCGCCGACTGGGTGAGCACGGGGGGACCCCGAAAACACGGGGGGAACCCCAAAAACACAGGGGGGGACACAGAAAACTCGGGGGGGACACAGAAAACTCAGGGGTAACACAAAAAACTCAGGGGTAACACAAAAAAACCAACTTCGCCGAGGCCGTCAACTTCTGCACCACTGACTGGGTGAGCACGGGGGGACCCCAAAATCACGGGGGGGACCCAAAAAACACAGGGGGAACCCCAAAAATCCAGGGGGAACCCCAAAAATCCGTGGGGACACAGAAAACTTGGGGGTAACACAAAAAAAACCAACTTGGCCGAGGCCGTCAACTTCTGCACCGCCGACTGGGTGAGCACGGGGGGACCCCAAAACACGGGGGGAACCCCAAAAAACACAGGGGGGGACACAGAAAACTCGGGGGTAACACAAAAAACTCAGGGGTAACACAAAAAAACCAACTTCGCCGAGGCTGTGAACTTCTGCACCGCCGACTGGGTGAGCACGGGGGGACCCCAAAACACAGGGGGAACCCCAAAAATCCAGGGGGGAACCCCAAAAATCCAGGGGCACAGAGGGGTGTCCCAGGTTTTGGGGTGACCCCCGTGCCCCCCCAGCTCCCCGCAGGCAGGCAGTGCATCGAGCACTGGGGTTCTGGGGTCAGGGTGTGTTTATGGGTTCAGGGCTGTGTTTGGTGGTACAGGGGGGGTCCAGGGGGGTGTCCCACATTTAGGGGTGACCCCTCTGTCCCCCCAGCTCCCGGCAGGCAGGCAGTGCATCGAGCACTGGGGTTCTGGGGTCAGGGGGTGTTTATGGGTCTGGGGCTGTATGTAGGGGTCCAGGGGGTGTCCCAGGTTTTGGGGTGACCCCCCTGTCCCCCCAGCTCCCCGCAGGCAGGCAGTGCATCGAGCACTACCGGCGGCTGCGCCGTTACTGCGTGTTCTGGGGTCGGGGGGTGTTTATGGACTCAGGGCTGTATGTAGGGGCACAGGGGGGTGTCCCAGGTTTTGGGGTGACCCCCGTGCCCCCCCAGCTCCCCGCAGGCAGGCAGTGCATCGAGCACTACCGGCGGCTGCGCCGTTACTGCGTGTTCTCGCACGAGGAGCTGATCTGCAAAATGGCCGCGAGCCCCGAGAAGCTGGACCTGAACCTGGCGGCCGCCGTGCACAAGGAGATGTTCGTGCTCGTCCAGGAGGAGAGGAAGCTCCGCAAGGCCCTGCTCGAGAAGG
>NW_016691399.1:0-882 GCF_001604755.1 Lepidothrix coronata | reverse complement strand
GGAGGAAACACTGCAAAGGGGGGCTGGAGAGGGGGGGGAGACCCCCAGAAATGGGGCAAAACGGGGGACCCTGAAAACAAGGGGGGCAGAGGGACCCCAAAAGCTCAGTGAGGGGGTCTGAGGGGGGTGATTTTGTTCCCCTCAGAGGATCACAGAGGGGTTTGAGCTGCTGCAGGGACCCCAAAGGCTCAGGGGGGGGTCTGAGGGGTTGAAGCCCTGCACTGACCCCAAAGGTTCTGCTGGGGGGTCTGGGGGTGGTGGTTTGACCCCCCCCAGAGTGTCACAGGGACAGAACAGGAGGTGTTTGAGCTGCTGGGGTGACCCCAAAAGCTGAGTAGGGGGGGTTGAGGGCTGTGTCTGTGCCCCCCCGGGGCATCACAGAGGGGTCTGAGCTGCTGGGGTGACCCCAGGAGCTCTGAGGGTGGTGGTTTTGTGCCCCCCCAGGGCATCACAGAGGTGGAGCAGGAGGGGTTGGGTTTCCTGGGGTGACCCCAAAAGCTCTGAGGGGGGGTCTCAGGGCCATTTCTGTGCCCCCCCAGGGCATCATGGGGGTGTTTGAGCTGCTGGGGTGACCCCAAAGGCTCAGGGGGTGGTGGTTTTGTTCCCCTCAGAGGATCATGGAGGGGTTTGAGCTGCTGGGGTGACCCAGGAGCTCAGTGGGGGGTGTTTCTGTGCCCCCCAGGGCATCACAGAGGTGGAGCAGGAGGGGTTGGGTTTCCTGGGGTGACCCCAAAGGCTCGGGGGGGGTCTCAGGGCTGTTTCTGTGTCCCCCAGGGTATCACAGAGGGGTTTAAGCTGCTGGGGTGACCCCAAAGGCTCTGAGGGGGGGTCTCAAGGCCATTTCTGTGCCCCCCAGGGCATCACGGAGGCAGAGCAGGAGGG
>NW_016691398.1:1426-5517 GCF_001604755.1 Lepidothrix coronata | reverse complement strand
GTGTGAAATGGGGGGGCTGAGTGTTCAAAGGGGGGGTGACTCCAAATGGGGGCTGTTCCCCCCCCCTCGGGGTGCACGTGCCCCGTCCTCGTGCCGGGGGGAAACCGGGGGGGGGGCCGTGCAGGGGGGGGCACCCGGAGCAGCCGCCGCCGGTCCCTGTCGGTCCCGGGATGGCACAGGAGGGGGGATGGCACAGGAGGGATGGCACGGGAGGCACCCGTGGGGCGGGGGGGACTGAGGCTGGGGCCACTCCTGACTTGAGTGGCTGAGGCTGGGGACACTTGTGCTGTGGGTGGCTGAGGCCGTGTGCACTCGTGACATGGGTGGCTGAGGCTGTGTGCGTTCGTGACAGGGGTGGCTGAGGCCGGGCAGCTCATGACATGGGTGGCTGAGGCTGGAGCCATTTGTGACACCTGTGGCTGAGGCCAGGGCTACTCATGACATGAGTGGCTGAGGCTGGAGCCGGCTGTGACACCAGTGGCCGAGGCCGGGGCCACTTGTGCTGTGGGTGACTGAGGCCGTGTGCACTCGTGACAGGGGCGGCTGAGGCTGGAACTGATTGTGACACCGGTGGCTGAGGCCGTGTGCACTCGTGACGTGGGTGGCTGAGGCTGGGGACACTCGTGACATGGGTGGCTGAGGCTGGAACCGGTCGTGACACCAGTGGCCGAGGCCAGGGCCACTCGTGACACCCGTGGCTGAGACTGGAGCCGGCTGGGACACCAGTGGCTGAGTCCAGAGCCACTCGTGACATGGGTGGCTGAGGCCGGGCAGCTCGTGACATGGGTGGCTGAGTCTGGGGACACTCCTGACATGGGTGGCTGAGGCTGGAGCCATTTGTGACACCTGTGGCTGAGGCCGTGTGCACTCGTGACATGGATGACTGAGGCCGTGTGCACTCGTGACACGGATGGCTGAGGCTGGGAGAGCTCGTGACAGGGGTGGCTGAGGCTGTGTGCACTCGTGACAGGGGTTGCTGAGACCGGGGACACTCGTGACACGCAAAGCTGAGGCTGGAGCTTGTTGTGGCACCAGTGGCTGAGGCCGGGGCCACTTGTGCCATGGATGGCTGAGGCCGGGACAGCTCGTGACAGGGGCGGCTGAGGCCGTGTGCACTCATGACAGGGGTGGCTGAGGCTGGAACAGGTTGTGACACCAGTGGCTGAGGCTGGAGCCATTTGTGACACGGGTGGCTGAGGCCGTGTGCACTCGTGACAGGAGTTGCTGAGGCCGTGTGCACTCGTGACACGCATGGCTGAGGCTGGAGCTGGTTGTGGCACCAGCGGCTGAGGCCGTGTGCACTCATGACATGGGTGGCTGAGGCCGTGTGCACTCATGACATGGGTGGCTGAGGCCGTGTGCACTCGTGACATGGGTGGCTGAGGCCGTGTGCACTCGTGACAGGGGTGGCTGAGGCCGTGTGCACTCGTGACAGGGGTGGCTGAGGCCGGGACACTCGTGACAGGGGTGGCTGAGGCCGTGTGCACTTGTGACATGGGTGGCTGAGGCTGGAGCCATTTGTGACACCTGTGGCCGAGGCCAGGGCTACTCATGACATGAGTGGCTGAGGCCGTGTGCGCTCGTGACAGGGGCGGCTGAGGCCGTGTGCACTCGTGACAGGGATGGCTGAGGCCGTGTGCACTCGTGACAGGGGCGACTGAGGCTGGGGACACTCGTGACAGGGGTGGCTGAGACTGGGGCCACTCGTGACATGTGTGGCTGAGACTGGGGCCACTAGTGTCACGTGTGGCTGAGCCCGGCCCCGCTCATGGCACGTGTGGCTGAGTCCCATGCTGCTCATGACATGTGTGTGACACACATGACACACGTTTGACCCTCATGTCCCCCCAGCCATGGCCGAGTACCGCGTCCTGCTGGAGGAGCTGGTGTGACCCATGATGTGTGTGTGTGACACACATGACACACGTGTGTCCCCCCAGCCATGGCCGAGTACCGCGTCCTGCTGGAGGAGCTGGCCCAGAACATCACGGCCGAGGACCTGGAGCAGCTCAAGTCGGCCTGCAGGGAGGACATTCCCAGCGGGGAGGGCGACGCCATCAGCACCGGCCAGCACTGGTTCGACTTCCTGGAGCGCCACAGCAAACTGGACAGAGGTGACACGGGGGGGGACAGGGACACACCCTGGGGAGGGGGGACACACCCCGGGGACACACCCTGGGGATGGGGGACACACCTCGGGGACAGGGGGACACACCTCTGAGACAGGGGGACACACCCCGGGGACACAACCTGGGGACAGGGGGACACGACCTGGGGATGGGGGACACAGGGATACACCCCGGGGACAGGGGGACACACTCTGGGACAGGGGGACACACCCTGGGGACACAACCTGGGGATGGGGGACACACCTTGGGGACAGAGGGACACACCCCGGGGACACACCCTGGGGATGGGGGACACACCTCTGAGACACACCCTGGGGATGGGGGATGCACCCTGGGGATGGGGACACACCCCGGGGACACACCCTGGGGATGGGGGACACAGGGATACACCCCAGGGACAGGGGGACACACCCCGGGGACACACCCTGGGGACAGGGGGACACACCTCGGGGACAGGGGGACACACCCCGGGGACACACCCTGGGGACACACCCTGGGGATGGGGGACACAGGGATACACCCCGGGGACAGGGGGACACACCCTGGGGATGGGGGACAAAACCCAGGGACAGGGGGACACACCCTGGGGATGGGGGACACACCTCTGAGACAGGGGGACACACCCTGGGGATGGGGGACACGGGGATACACCCCGGGGACAGGGGGACACACCCCAGGGACAGAGGGACACACCCCGGGGACAGGGGGACAGAATTTGGGGACACGAGGACACACCCCAGGGACAGAGGGACACACCCCAGGAACATGGGGACACACCTCAAGGACACAGGGACACAACTCAGGGACACGGGGACACACCCTGGGGACAGGGGGACACAACCCGGGGCCGGGCCCCTCTCGCTCCCCCGAACCCCGGCCCACATGTCTGTGTGTCCGTGTGTCTGTATATCCATGTGTCCCTGTGTCCCCATATCCATATATCCATATATCCATGTATCCCTATATCCCCATATCCATATATCCCTGTGTCCCCGTGTCCATATATCCATATGTCCCTGTGTCCCCATATCCATCTATCCATCTATCCATCTATCCATCTATCCATCTATCCATCTATCCATATATCCATATATCCATATATCCATATATCCATATATCCATCTATCCATATATCCATATATCCCTGTGTCCCCGTGTCCATATATCCATATATCCATATATCCATATATCCATATATCCCTGTGTCCCTGTGTCCCCATATCCATATAGCCCTGTGTCCCCATGTCCCCATATCCATATAGCCCTGTGTCCCCATATCCATATATCCATATATCCCTGTGTCCATCTATCCATATATTCCATCTATCCATATATCCCTGTGTCCCCATGTCCATATATCCATATATCCATCTATCCATATATCCATATATCCCTGTGTGTCCCCATGTCTGTGTCCATGTCCCCACGTCCCTGTCACCGTGTCTCCATGTCCGTGTGTCCATATATCCATGTATCCATGTATCCATGTATCCATATATCCCTGTGTCCATATATCCATATATCCATGTATCCATATATCCCTGTGTCCCCATGGCCATATATCCATATAACCATGTCTGTATGTCCCCATATATCCATATATCTGTGTTCATATATCCCAATATCCCTGTATCCCTGTATCCATGTATCCATATATCCCTGTGTCCATATATCCATATATCCATTTATCCACATATCCATATATCCCTGTGTCCCCATGGCTATATGTGCATATATCCATGTCTGTATGTCCCCATATATCCATATATCTGTGTTCATGTATCCATATATCCCTGTATCCCTGTATCCATGTATCCATATATCCATGTATCCCTGTATCCCTGTATCCATGTATCCATATATCCCTGTATCCCTGTATCCCTATATCCCTATATCCCTGTATCCCTGTATCCCTATATCCCTATATCCCTGTATCCCTGTATCCCTATAACCCTATATCCA
>NW_016691398.1:0-1329 GCF_001604755.1 Lepidothrix coronata | reverse complement strand
TCCATATATCCATGTATCCATGTATCCATATATCCATGTATCCCTGTATCCCTGTATCCCTGTATCCATATATCCATGTATCCATGTATCCATATATCCATGTATCCCTGTATCCCTGTATCCCTGTATCCATATATCCATGTATCCCTATATCCCTGTATCCATGTGTATCCCACAGCCAACCTGTCGTACATCGAGCACATCTTCGAGATCTCTCACCGGCCGGACCTGCTGACCCTGTATCCCTGTATCCCTGTATCCCTATATCCCTGTATCCCTGTATCCCTGTATCCATGTATCCCAATATCCCTGTATCCCACAGCCAACCTGTCGTACATCGAGCACATCTTCGAGATCTCTCGCCGGCCGGACCTGCTCACCCTGTATCCCTGTATCCATGTATCCATGTATCCCTGTATCCATGTATCCATGTATCCCTGTATCCCAATATCCCTGTATCCATATATCCATGTATTCCTGTATCCATATATCCCTGTATCCCTATATCCCTATATCCCTGTATCCCTGTATCCATATATCTATATATCCATGTATCCCTGTATCCATATATCTATATATCCATGTATCCATGTATCCCAATATCCCTGTATCCATATATCCATGTGTATCCCACAGCCAACCTGTCGTACATCGAGCACATCTTCGAGATCTCTCACCGGTCGGACCTGCTCACCCTGTATCCCTGTATCCATATATCCCTGTATCCATTTATCCCTATATCCCTGTATCCCTGTATCCCTGTATCCATGTATCCATATATCCCTGTATCCCTGTATCCATGTATCCATATATCCCTGTATCCCTGTATCCCTGTATCCATGTGTCCCTGTATCCCTGTATCCATGTATCCCTGTATCCCTATATCCCTATATCCCTATATCCATATATCCCTGTATCCATATATCCATGTATCCCTGTATCCCTGTATCCATATATCCCTGTATCCCTGTATCCATATATCCCTATATCCATGTATCCCTATATCCGTATATCCCAATATCCCTGTATCCCACAGCCAACCTGTCGTACATCGAGCACATCTTCGAGATCTCTCGCCGGCCGGACCTGCTGACCCTGTATCCCTGTATCCCTGTATCCATGTATCCCTGTATCCCTGTATCCATATATCCCTGTATCCATGTATCCATGTATCCCTGTATCTCCACAGCCAACCTGTCGTACATCGAGCACATCTTCGAGATCTCTCGCCGGCCGGACCTGCTGACCCTGTATCCCTGTATCCCTGTATCCCTGTATCCCTGTATCCCTATATCCCTGTATCCATATATCCATGTATCCATGTATCCA
>NW_016691397.1:3537-5520 GCF_001604755.1 Lepidothrix coronata | reverse complement strand
GGTGCCCAGAGAGTCAGGATTCCAGGTGCCCAGAGATCCAGGATTCCAGGTGCCCAGAGATCCAGGATTCCAGGTGCCCAGAGATCCAGGATTCCAGGTGCCCAGAGAGAGATCCAGGATTCCAGGTGCCCAGAGAGCCAGGATTCCAGGTGCCCAGAGATCCAGGATTCCAGATATCCAGGATTCCAGGTGCCCAGGATTCCAGGTCCTTAGAGATCCAGGATTCCAGGTGCCCAGAATTCCAGGTGCTTAGAGCTCCCGGATTCCGGGTGCCCAGAATTCCGGGTGCCCAGAATTCCAGGTGCCCCCTTCCCTGGCCGTAATCCTTTTCCTTCTGTTTCATTTTAGGAGGCTTTTATTGGTTGAATGCAGTGGGAGGATCACAGCTGGAAGGAGGGACGGAGGTCCTACTCATGGTTAGTGACCCTTTCATGCTTTCAATCTTTAGAGCTTCCTAAAGGCCTCGGCATTCCGGGGGAAGCGAGAGGATTCCAGGGAAATCAGAGCTCAGGGGGGAAGCCGAGGCCCAGGGCAGGGTCCGGAGCGATCCCAGGGTTTGGAGTGAGACCCGGAGAGAGGATTTTGAGGAAGGTGCCTGGGGTTTTTTATTTGGGGGGGGGGAGTGTTTCTCCAGTGTTTGGGAGTGGGCAGGAAGCAGCCTGTTAAAAATGAGGTGAAAACTGGGATTTTAGCGGAGGCAAAGCCGTGAAATCTGGGAATCTTCTCATCTCCTGCTCTCACCTCACCCGCCCTCTGCTTCGGCTGCACCTTGGAGCCGATCCCAGCAATTCCCTGAGGCACCTGCTCGGCTCTTTGTGTGTTTGTGAGCCCTGGAGAAGGCAAAAAAAGAGGAAAAAAAAAACCTCTTTTCAGATTTGGGGTTGGATTGTCCTTCCCAATTATCCCTGCCCAGCTTTTCCTCCTCAAAGTGCTCCCCGAGTTCCTCCAGGAGCTGGAATTGGGACTGATCCCTGTGGGTCCCTTTGGGCTCTGTGCTCTCCTTCCTCCAGCTGAGGGCCCGAGTGGCTTCTGGAGCTGCCACCAATTGCCAGGGTTGATTTTTGGGGGGGTTAATTAATGAATTAATTAATGGGCCGTGTCGTGGTGCAGATCTGAGCTCGCCCCTGAGCTCGAGCTCGTTCCCAGGAGCCTCTTCTCCATCCATTATCCATTAGGATTTATTCCAGGAGCCTCTTCTCCGTCCATTATCCATTAGGATTTATTCCAGGAGCCTCTTCTCCATCCATTATCCATTAGGATTTATCCCAGGAGCCTCTTCTCCATCCATTATCCGTTAGGATTTATTCCAGGAGCCTCTTCTCCATCCATTATCCATTAGGATTTATTCCAGGAGCCTCTTCTCCACCCGTTAGGATTTATTCCGGGAGAGGTGGGCATGTGGAGCTGCTCCTGAGGGGTGGAAAGGTGGGAGAGGGGGTTTTTTAGGGGTGAGATTTCCCCCCCCCCACACTGGGCTCATCCCATCCAAAGCAGAGCAGTCACTGCTGGCAGGGCTGGGAATTTGTGTCCAGCTAAGGAAGGCTCATGGAAAACGCTTGGCTGGACCAGATCTGGCCCCTACCGTGACAGAGACCCCCCCATTCCTGACACTTCATCCCAAAAAACCTCCCCCTTCACGCTCCCGGCCGTTTCCTTCCCTCTGGGTGGTTCTTCTGCCCCTCCTGACTCCCTTGGTGGCCTCTGGGTGCCCTGCAGCCCGTGGAGGGCTTTTCTTTGGGGCAGTTCTTGGGATTTTTGGGGGGGAGAGGAGCCCCCTGAGCGGCCCCGGGGCAGCAGCTTGAACCCTCCACCCTTGGCACCGACCGACGCGGCTCGGCCAAGTCCCTGCGGATCAGATTTCCCAAAAGATGGCACATCTCTGCCTGTTGGCAGCCAAACCTGCCTCCCTCTCCGTGCCAGGCGCTCTCCTGACCCCTCTGCCCGAGCCAGCAGCGTCTGATCCCCTGAGTTCCCTCCCCGAGC
>NW_016691397.1:0-1626 GCF_001604755.1 Lepidothrix coronata | reverse complement strand
GTGCCCACCGAGGAAAAGAAGGTGGCATCTGCCTGGGCAGGGGCTTGGCAGAGTCCCTGAGCTTTCTCAGGTTAAACCCCCCCACACTTCCAGAGTTTTAATCCAGGCCAAGCTGGTGGGAGCCTCTTGGAGCAGAGCCCGTGGGCCGACACCCCCCGGGAGCTTCCCGAGTCCTGCAGGCCCTGGGGGTGGGAGCTGGGATGTGAAACCTGCCCCTGGGGCTCTTCTCCCTCTGCTGTGGGCTCGGGGGAGGGTTTGACCTGTGCCAGCAGCTGGAGAGGGGCCCTTTCCCACCCAGGGACGCTTCCGAGGCCGTGACCAGTTTGTCCCTGTCGCCTCCATCCCCGGGAGGTCACAGGACCCCAGCAGAGCCCTCAGAGCTGCTGAGCTTTTCCTCTGCCACGACACCAGTTTTCTCCCCCTGGTTTGTTTGTGGCTTTGACTCTGGTCTGGCAGGGACTGGGGTGGTTTTTTTTTTCCCTCCTGGATGAGTTCTGGAAGCCGTGCTCGGTCCCTTTGGACTCCACAAAGCCCTTTTTGAGCGAGACGAAAACATTGGGCTCCCATCCTGAGCCTGAGCTCTGCAAACATGGGCAAAACTTGGGTAAACTGAGGGACTTCTCTGGCTGCTTTTCCCCCCTCTGCTCCTCTAAGCCAGCTCTCCTTGTTGTCCCGTTCCTCCAGGCAGTACCTGAAGCAGGAAAGCCTGGACAAGAAGAGGAAGGAGTTTGACACCAATGGCTGGGCCCTGCTGAGCAAGAAGAGCCAGGTGGGTTTGGAGAAGGGGCCTCCACCTTTCCAGGCTGCTTTTCCTCAGGGATTTGTTGTTTGTGGTCATAGGGGAGGGAGGGAACAAATCCCAGATCTTGGGAGAGGGTTTTTTTTTCCACACGGGCAGGTTTTGTGCCGGGGCAGGGGAAGGGGGTTAAACTGGAAGAGGAGGGGTTTAGGTGGGATGTCGGGAAGGAATTCCTCCCTGGGAGGGTGGGGAGGCCCTGGAATGGGTTTCCCAGAGGATTTCTCATCCCTGGGGGTGTCTGAGGCCAGGTTGGACCCAGCTGGGATGGTGGGAGGTGGAATGGAATGGGACGGGATGGGCTTTTGGTCCCTTCCAACTCAAACCATTCCATGATTTTGTGGTTTTCCCCTCAATTATTCCAGGCTTGAGCAGCTTTTCCTGCATTCCCACCTCTTCATTTCCATGGGGTCGTGGAGCAGTTTGGGTTGGGAGTGACATTTAAAGGGGTTTTCCTTCCCAGGGGGCTCCAAGAGGGACTCGGGACAAGGAGTGATGGGCCGAGGGATGAGGGGCTTCCAGCTGGGAAAGGGGTGGAACTGGACAGTCTTGAAGTTCCCTTCCAACCCAAACCATCCTGGAATCCTGTGAACTTTAATGACATTTGATGGCCTTTCATTTGCTGCCCTTGGGGAGCCCCTTCAGGGGGGACAGAACCTTCCCCCGAGATCCAACCCGACCGTTCCCTGGCTCCCGGAGATCACAGGCGTCCTTCCCGTCGAGCCCTTCACCCCTGGGTGCTGGAAAGGGGGTGGTGGGCCCTCTGGGAGTGGGTGTTCCCCCTCTGGGAGTGGGTGTTCCCCCTCTGGGAGTGGGTGTTCCCCCTCTGG
>NW_016691396.1:3731-5526 GCF_001604755.1 Lepidothrix coronata | reverse complement strand
TCCAGGTGTGAGCAGGGATCCAGGTGTGTCCAGGGATCCAGGTGTGAGCAGGGATCCAGGTGTGCAGGGATCCAGGTGTCCATGGATCCAGGTGTGCAGGGATCCAGGTGTGCAGGGAGGGTCCCCCGAGCTCAAGGAACACTCCAAGTCCATGGACGAGAGCCGGCTGGACCGGGGAGGGACACCTGGGCACCAGGTGGGAACAGGTGGGAACAGGGATCCAGGTGTGAACAGGGATCCAGGTGTGAGCAGGGATCCAGGTGTCCATGGATCCAGGTGTGCAGGGATCCAGGTGTGACCAGGTGTCCATGGATCCAGGTGTGTCCATGGATCCAGGTGTGCAGGGATCCAGGTGTGCAGGGATCCAGGTGTGGCCAGGGATCCAGGTGTGACCAGGTGTCCATGGATCCAGGTGTCCATGGATCCAGGTGTGACCATGGATCCAGGTGTCCATGGATCCAGGTGTGAGCAGGGATCCAGGTGTGCAGGGATCCAGGTGTGCAGGGATCCAGGTGTGATCAGGTTTGCACGGATCCAGGTGTCCATGGATCCAGGTGTGCAGGGATCCAGGTGTGACCAGGTGTCCCCATAGAGGGTTCCCAGGTGTCCCCAAGGTGTGTTCCCACATGTCCATGGTGGGTTCCCAGGTGTCCAGGTGTCACCATGGAGGGTTCCCAGGTGTCCCCATGGTGTGTTCTCTCATGTCCATGGTGGGTTCCCAGGTGTCCAGGTGTTACCATGGTGGGATCTGAGGTGTGCCCAGGTGTCCCCAGGTGTGCCCAGGTGTGCCCAGGTGTCACCGTAGAGGGTTCCCAAGTCCCCAGTTGCCCCCAGTCACCCCCAGTCGCCCCCAGTTGCCCCCAGTCACCCCCAGTCGCCCCCAGTTGCCCCCAGGTGCCCGCAGTGTGACGTGTGGCAGGTGAAGGAGTACGAGGAGGAGATCCACTCGCTCCAGGAGCGGCTCCACAGGGACATGGGGGGTTCCCAAGTCCCCAGTTGCCCCCAGTTGCCCCCAGTCGCCCCCAGGTGCCCCCAGGTGCCCCCAGTCGCCCCCAGGTGCCCGCAGTGTGACGTGTGGCAGGTGAAGGAGTACGAGGAGGAGATCCACTCGCTCAAGGAGCGGCTCCACATGTCCAACCGGAAGCTGGAGGAGTACGAGCGGCGCCTGGTGACGCAGGAGGAGCAGACGAGCCGCATCCTGCTCCAGTACCAGCACCGGCTCGAGCAGAGCGAGAAGCGCCTGCGGCAGCAGCAGCAGGAGAAGGACTCCCAGATCAAGAGCATCATCGGCAGGTGAGGGAGGGACACGTGGGGACACGGGGACGGGCAGGGACAGGGGGATGGACGGGGACATTGGGGGGATTTGGGGGGATTTGGGGACATTGGGGGGACATTGGGGACATTGGGGGGACATTGGGGGACATTGGGGATGGACATGGACATGGGGACATTGGGGACACGGTGACTCCCAGATCAAGAGCATCATCGGCAGGTGAGGGAGGGACACGTGGGGACACGGGGACGGGCAGGGACAGGGGGATGGACGGGGATTTGGGGGGATTTGGGGGGATTTGGGGACACGGTGACTCCCAGATCAAGAGCATCATCGGCAGGTGAGGGAGGGACACGTGGGGACACGGGGACGGGCAGGGACAGGGGGATGGACGGGGATTTGGGGGGATTTGGGGGGATTTGGGGACACGGTGACTCCCAGATCAAGAGCATCATCGGCAGGTGAGGGAGGGACACGTGGGGACACGGGGACGGGCAGGGACAGGGGATGGACGGGGATTTG
>NW_016691396.1:0-1514 GCF_001604755.1 Lepidothrix coronata | reverse complement strand
GGGGGACATTGGGGGACATTGGGGGGACATTGGGGGACATTGGGGGGACATTGGGGGGACATTGGGGACATTGGGGACACGTGGACACAAGGACACAAGGACACAGTGGGGCACAGGGGCACTGACAGCTGGGGTGTCCCCATGTCCCCAAGGGTGTCCCCATGTCCCTGGGGTGGCACCAGGGCTGTCCCCATGTCCCCTGGGTGTCCCTGGGTGTTCCTGGGGTGTCCCTGGGATGTCCCCAAGAGTGTTCTCATGTCCCTGGGATGTCCCTGGTCTGTCCCTGGGTGACCCTGGGGTGTCCCCATGGCCCTGGGAGGACACCAGGAGTGTCCCCGCGTCCCTTGGGTGTCCCTGGGGTGTCCCTGGATGTCCCCAAGGGTGTCCTCATGTCCTCTGGGTGTCCCTGGGGTGTCCCTGGGTGTCCTCAGGGGTGTCCCCATATCCTTGGGGTGTCCCTGAGGTGTCCCCATGTCCCCAGCAGTGTCCCCATGGCCCCAAGGGGGGTGTCCCATGTCCCTGGGGTGTCCCTGGGCTGTCCCTGGGGTGGCACTAGGGATGTCCCCATGTCCCTGGGCTGTCCCTGGGGGTGTCCCCACGTCCCCAGGGGTGTCCCCAAGCCCCAGGGGTGCCCCCAGGAGGGGTGGCAGCGTGACCCTGGTGCAGCCTGGCCCCGAGGGGGGTGTCCCCATGTCCCCTGGGCTGTCCCTGGGGGTGTCCCCATGTCCCTTGGGTGTCCCTGAGGTGTCCCTGGGGTGTCCCCGGAGTGTCCCTGGTCTGTCCCTGGAGGTGTCCCCATGTCCCTGAGGTGTCCCTGGGGGTGTCCCCATGTCCCTGGGGTGTCCCTGGGATGTCCCTGAGGTGTCCCTGGGGTGTCCCCGAAGTGTCCCTCGTCTGTCCCCAGGGGTGTCCCCATGTCCCTTGGGTGTCCCTGGAGGTGTCCCTGGGGTGTCCCCGGGGGTGTCCCCATGTCCCTGGGGTGTCCTTGGGGTGTCCCCAGTAGTGTCCCCATGTCCCTGGGGTGTCCCTGAAGTGTCCCTGGGGGTGTCCCCATGGCCCTGGGGTGTCCTTGGGGTGTCCCTGGGTTATCCCTGAGGTGTCCTTGGTTGTTCTGAGGTGTCACCAAGGGTGTCCCCATGTCCCTGGTCTGTCCCTGGGGTGTCCCCAAGGGTGTCCCCATGTCCCTGGGGTGGCACCAGGGCTGTCCCCATGTCCCCTGGGTGTCCCCTGGGTGTCCCTGGGGTGTCCCTGGATGTCCCCAAGGGTGTCCTCATGTCCCTGGGGTGTCCCTGGGATGTCCCCAAGGGTGTCCCCATGTCCCCTGGGTGTCCCTGGGGTGTCCCTGGATGTCCCCAAGGGTGTCCTCATGTCCCTGGGGTGTCCCTGGGATGTCCCCAAGGGTGTCCCCATGTCCCCTGGGTGTCCCTGGGGTGTCCCTGGGTGTCCCCAGCAGTGTCCCCATGTCCCTGGGGTGTCCCTGGGATGTCCCCAAGGGTGTCCCCATGTCCCTGGGG
>NW_016691395.1:4378-5529 GCF_001604755.1 Lepidothrix coronata | reverse complement strand
CCCAGTGCCACCAGGACCCGTCCCAGTCCCTCCCCAGTTGCTCCCAGTGCCACCAGGACCCGTCCCAGTCCCTCCCCAGTCCCTCCCAGTGCCCTCCCAGTCCCTCCCAGTGCCCCCCCAGTTGCCCCCAGCGCCCTCCCAGTCACTCCCAGTGCCCCCAGGACCCCTCCCAGTGCCCCCAGTTGCTCCCCCCGCCGGGCCCTCCTGCGGGCGCCCACCTTCCGCTGGGACGGCGGTGACGTCATCAAGGGCGGCGATGGCATCATCAAGGGCGGCGGTGACGTCATCAGGGACGGCGGTGACGTCATCGACAGAGCTGGTGACGTCATCAAGCGCGGCGGTGACGTCATCGAGGCCGGCTGTGACGTCAGCAGGGGCGGCAGGAACTGCAGTGACGTCCTGGGGGGGAGCAGTGACGTCATCGGGGAGAACGGTGATGTCACCAGGGGGAGCAGTGACGTCATCCATGGGAGCAGTGATGTCATCAAGGAGAGCAGTGATGTCATCAGGGAGAGCGGTGATGTCATCGGGGAGAGCACTGACGTCATCAGAGATAGCAGTGACGTCACCAGGGAGAGCGGTGATGTCATCAGGAACGGCAGTGATGTCATCAGGGAGAGCAGTGACGTCATCAGGGACAGCAGTGACGTCATCCAGGGGAGCAGTGACATCATCGGGGCAAGCGGTGATGTCATCAGGGACTGCAGTGACGTCATCAGGGAGAGCGGTGATGTCATCAGGAACGGCGGTGACGTCATCAAGGAGAGCTGTGACGTCATCAGGGAGAGCAGTGACGTCACCAGGAGCAGCAGTGACATCATCCAGGGGAGCAGTGACATCATCAGGGAGAGCGGTGATGTCATCAGGAACGGTGGTGACGTCATCAAGGAGAGCAGTGACGTCATCAGGGAGAGCGGTGATGTCATCAGGGAGAGCAGTGACGTCACCAGGAGCAGCAGTGACATCATCAGGGACAGCAGTGACGTCATCAGGGGCACCCCAGTGGCACCTGGGGACACCTGGGGGACATTTGGGGACCCCCAAAGGGCATCCAAGGACCCCCTGGGGACCTCCAGGGACCCCCAAAGGGCATCCAAGGACACCCAAAGGACCTCCCGGGACCCCCAAAGGGCATCCAAGGACCCCCTGGT
>NW_016691395.1:0-1232 GCF_001604755.1 Lepidothrix coronata | reverse complement strand
CACCCTGGGGGCGTCCCGGGGCACCCTGGGGGCATCCAAGGGCACCCAAAGGACGTCCAGGGACATCTTGGGGACATCCAAGGACCCCCTGGTGGCATCTGGGGACACCCTGGGGACATCCAAGGACACCCAAAGGACATCCAGGGACACCCTGGGGACGTCCGGGGACACCTTGGGGACATCGAGGGACACCCTGGTGGCATCTGGGGACACCCAAAGGACGTCCAGGGACACCCTGGGGACACCCAAGGGCACCCAAAGGACATCCAAGGACCCTCTGGTGGCATCTGGGAACACCTTGGTGGCATCTGGGGACACCCAAAGGACATCCAAGGACACCCAAAGGACGTCCAGGGACACCTTGGTGGCATCTGGGGACACCCTGGTGGCATCTGGGGACACCCAAAGGACATCCAAGGGCACCCAAAGGACATCCAGGGACACCTTGGGGACATCCAAGGACACCCTGGTGGCATCTGGGGACACCCTGGAAACATCCAAGGGCACCCAAAGGACATCCAAGGACACCCTGGGGGCATCGGGGGACACCCAAAGGACGTCCAGGGACATCTTGGGGACGTCTGGGGACACTTTGATGGCATCTGGGGACACCTTGGTGGCATCTGGGGACAACCTGGGGACATCCAAGGGCACCCAAAGGACGTCCAAGGACCCTCTGGTGGCATCTGGGGACACCCAAAGGACATCCAGGGACACCCTGGTGGCATTTGAGGACCTCCTGGTGGCATCTGGGGACACTTTGGTGGCATCTGGGGACACCCAAAGGACATCTAAGGGCACCTTGGGGACGTCTGGGGACACCTTGGTGGCATCTGGGGACACCCAAAGGACATCCAGAGGCACCCAAAGGACATCCAGGGACATCTTGGTGACATCTCGGGACAACCTGGGGACGTCCGAGGGCACCCAAAGGACATCCAAGGACACCTTGGGGACGTCTGGGGACACTTTGGTGGCATCTGGGGACCCCCAAAGGACGTCCAGGGACCCCCAAAGGACATCCAGGGACCCCCTGGTGGCATCTGGGGACACCTTGGGGCCGTCCGGGGACCCCCAAGGGACGTCCAGTGACCCCCTGGGGACATTTGGGGCCACTTTGAAGCCCCCCCAGGTGACCCCCCGGGACCCCCCGGTGACCTTGCGGGTGCTGCAGGTGACCCTGAGGCCCCTCCCCCTCCCGTCAGGTGACCCCCAGGTGACCCTGAGGCCCC
>NW_016691394.1:4223-5534 GCF_001604755.1 Lepidothrix coronata | reverse complement strand
CTGTAGAAACTCGGAACAGTGTTAAACTGGGCCCAGTACTGTGGCCAAGAGCTGAGGGAGTTTTTCTCCACTGTGAGTGGGCAGCAGGAGCGGCGGCAGAGACAGCACCGAACAGAGCTGTGGCTGAGAGCCAAGAAGACAGTCAGCAGGAGCGAGGTGGCACAGAGCCAAGCTGAGAGACACAGAGATGCCCGACGGAGAGACAGAGCACCAGGCTCAGCAGAGACTGTTTGGGGTGAGCCTGGCTTTATTTCTCCAAACCCTTTGAGACCCCTCTTGGAAGGAGGGGGTGGGCTTCCACTTGAAGGGAGTCCTGAAATGCAGCAGCAACTAGAGAGAGAAGAGAGAGAGAAGTTGAGAAGCTCAGAGATGTCCTGGAGCTGGACCAGGACAGCCAGGAGGAATGTGGAGGGGGGAAGAGGCCTTCCTGGCCCCCTTCGCCATGCTGACAGTTTGAGACGGAGCAAAGGAGCTCTGCTAGAACGCTCGGGGCCAAAACTGAACTGAAAGCCTTAAACGTTCTGACTCAGGAGGAACTTGAATCCCCTGAGGAAGGGACTGTCAGGGGTGCCCAGTACCCTGTGACATGACTGTGGAGAGGCGAGTCTTGTCCCTGCTTTCGCAGGCCACGGGAGAGAGACCTTGGGCTGGAGCCGAAGGGCCGAGGGGTGAGAGAAGACCCCTGTGTTGTAATGGAGAGAGAGAGAGAGATTTTCCAGCTACGACAAATCCAGCTACGACTGCTGCCTTGAAGAGGAGAGACAGTGTTGCCCTGAAAGTGGAAAGGATCTTTTCATCTTCCCTTCAGAATTTTTATTGGAGGGAAAGGAGGGATTTGATCTAATGTAAATATATTGCTCTACCATAGGAGAGAGTTAGAATTGTGTATATAATGTATTATAGTATTTATTTGAAACAAAACTGTTCTAAAATAAACCCTACATATATATGTTTTCAAACACTGATTATTTAGTTTCATTTCACTCTAATCCACCCCAAGGGATTTATTAATAAGAACCTGGTTACCCCCCCTTTCTGGGGCGGGTGGTAACAGACCACTTGTAGCAGGATGTTCTGCCTGGAAAAGAATCTGATCAGAGAATGCAAGCACTGCAAGCTCTCTGTGGGGAGTTACTGCTGGTGCCAAGGGGTTGGTTTAGTGAATTGTGCCAAACCCAGCCTGGTTCCCCAGCCTTCCAACACACATCCTGCTTTTGGAAGCAGAGTTGGGGTCCCTGGTGGTCTAGTGGTTAGGGTGCAGCACTTTCACTGCTGCGACCTGGGTTCGATTCCCAGCCCCCCGGGCAGATG
>NW_016691394.1:0-1480 GCF_001604755.1 Lepidothrix coronata | reverse complement strand
AACACCCGCCCAAAGGGGCACTGACTTCCTCCTCACCTGCCTGGGGGGCCCAAGGCATCTTCCTCTTCCTTGCAGCCTCCTCCTCCATCCGACCAAGCTTTGGGAAGGACAAATCCTGATGGGGGGGAAAACAAGGGCTGAGCACGTTGGCTTGGGGGTTCCTCCTGCCCAAGTCCATCTCTAGAACTCACCGGGCATCCTGTGTCCATAAAAACCTCCAAACCAACAAGATTCAGCCCAGAATAACCCAAACCTCTGAGATTCAGACAAAACCCCTCTCAAAAATAGCAAGACCCTTGCCCACCCAAACTGCAAAAAGTTGAGATTCAGCTAAAAAAGTACTCCAAAATATGAAGGTTAACCCAAAGAAATTCTCCCAGGAGTTGCCCCTGTCTGGTCTGTCCCCTCTGGGGTTGGGAACAGCTTCCCTTTCTGAGATGCTTGGGGTCCCACTCAGGGATGCTGGGAGTGTTGGGGGTCCCAAGGGTCTCTTCTCCTCTTGACTCTTGCCTTCAGGATGCCAAGTTCCCAGACATTCCCCCTCTCCAGGTTCTCCACTTTGTTGTCCCAGGGATCCCAGGGGTCCCCACTGTCCAGGCTTCCCCTTCTCGGTGCTCCCCCCTCCAGGCTCTCGGGGCTCTCGCAGCTCCCCCCTCTCTCCAGCCTGCCCTGCACTCCAGGGATAAAGGCATGGGGACACAGAGGGACTGCCACAGCAACCCCGCTCCCGCTCTCCCCCCTCCCTTTACCCCCCTCTCCCACCCCTTTCCCCTTGGCCCCCAAACCCTGGCTCCCCCCAGCTCCCTTTGGGGGTGACCCACCACCCCTCACGCTCCCTTTAGGGGTCCCACCCGCTCTTTTCAGTTCTCTCACCCCTTTCCCATCGTGGCCGCTTCGCTCACCCGACAGCGGCAGGAAGGACAGGGACAGGGGTGGAGCAGCAACAGCAGCATCAGAAGAAAAATCGTCCCCTCGATCCCACAGGTGTCCGGGAAGGGGGAACTCGTCCCAAATATCCTGGGGGGAGTGCGGGGGGTCGGGACATACTCGGGCTGCCAGCACAGATTTCCCTGCAAAGTCTGCAGTGAGTCAAGCTCTGGAGAGGAGATTGTGCCCCATGGATGGGATTGCAGAGGCTCCCTCAGGTCCCCAGCATCAATCAGCAACCAGGAATAGACACAAAAGGACCCCCTCAAGATTTTGGGGGAGTGTCCTGTAGGGAGGGGACAGTGTCACCCCACCGGGGCAGGCCTGGCAAGTGGGAGGCTGCTCCAGGTGTCTGCAAAGGCCTCGTGCTCTGCTCGGCCCCAGCACTGGCTGGTCCCAACAGCCCCGGCTGCCCCCGGCCCTGGGCAGCTCTGCTGCCACAGGCTGTGCCCTCACCATGGCCCTGCAATTGCCCTGCCTGTCCCTCACCCATGGCCCTGCCCGTGGCCCTGTCCCTTGGCTCTCTCTCTGCCAGCTCAGTGTGGGGCACACG
>NW_016691393.1:2934-5541 GCF_001604755.1 Lepidothrix coronata | reverse complement strand
CAAAAATAAATTGTTTCACAAGTAGTCTTAATAAGTAGAAGGTCCTGTAGAAATGTTAATTATCTTCCCTTCTTAGCCCCATGACTCTGTAAAGTAGCATCTCACTGTACCTGGTAAGACTGAGACTTGTGTCCCCAGGCAGCTTCTGAAAAAACAATGTGTTAAATGCTCACTGCTTCTGGCCATATAGAGACATTAACTGTTCTTCCACCTGACAATGTACTGCATGGTGCTTTAGAATATTTTAAAGGATATTTAAAGGGATGTTCAGCACTCTAGGTATTAACCCGAAGAGAAGCACGATCTATCTGTGTCACAGGATTATTTAAACATTTTAAAGTTAAAGTTGAGATGAAGTATACTGTACTTTAGCTTCACTAGCCAAGAACAAGGTAGTAATATGAGCTGCCCAGTAAGAGGTATTGACAAGGACTGCAAATATCCCTTCTTCCCCTGGACATTTTTTCTGCCCAAAAAGTTAAGAGCTTGGTTGGCTACAGTCAAGGTAATGCAGTATTTTTCATCTGACAAGCCTGTGAAGAGGTAACAGGTTCTTTCAGAAGCCAGTGGAAGATTGCTTGGTAATTTCTGTTCTTCTACAGAAGTTGGCCTTTTAAAATCAGTTCACATACTTGCTTGATCTCTTACGCAATCCACTCGTAAGGAGCTTCGGTTCTGTATGTCATGTACTGATTCATCTTAGCAGAAAAAGTATACTTTTAACCAAATTTGACTGCAGGTAAAAGTCACTTGTAAAAATAACTTTGTAGTTTTGTCAAAGTAAAAGGTCTGTGCCTAACTTTGGAAAGACAGTGATAGCTGGACAGCAGTCATCCACATCAATTTGTAGCATACTCTGGTTTTTATCCAGATCCTGAAGTTAGTGCTTTCAAATCCAGATATTTAATAGTAATGTAAGGGATTAAAATGTAACAAGACTGCTGGCCTATATACTTGCTCACAGCTGGATGCATGCAGAGGTAAGGTTCCCACCTGTCTCTTTATTATACATCTGGGTTTGGAGGCTGTTGTACCTGAACATGAGTGGTATTGAGAACAGGAGACATTAGCTTGGACACAACTTGATGTTTCCCCAGCTACATGGTTTCACAAGACATAATGTTTAACCAGGCAGCTTTGCTTTTGTCCATTGCGCACCTGTTCAAAAAGAAATGACCCCAGATTCCTAGTGAAGAAGTAGAAAGATGCTCAGCCTGAAATTTTTTGCCCTGGTTACTCCCTGGGAAAATGTAGTCCTCTCTAAAAGTAGAAAATGTGGAGATTCTGCCTTGGCAAGTGTAAAACAAAAGACTTACTAGCTTTCAGAGAAGTTGGAAAGGAGAGGGAAATAATTCTATTTTTAGAACAAACAAGAAGAAGGAATTTGAAATTTAGCCTGGTGTATAGTATGAAATTAGAAGCAGGTCAACTTATTGACTAATGTAACCTTGCAACTTTATTTCTCTTTCTTAACACCTTGAAACCTGTGAATTTCTTGACTCCCAAAGCCTGTAATATCCCTGTCATATTAGCAGGTACCCATTGGCCTAAAAATGCAACAATATTTTGTTTAAAAGATGCTACAAGCAGTGATTGAAATTTTATACAGTTATTAATATGTTTAAATATGCTTTGGAATCTTGCCTAAAAATCTCGGGAGCAAAAAACTCCAGGCAAATCTAGTATAGATAAGATAGAGAACAGGTCTTTAATGAAGGCCTTCTGGTGCAAGGAGTACAGAAAGGCATGGACACCCGTGTCCAGGGGTTCTACAATTTTACAGTCTGATCCAAGAACTACCCACCCCCATATCTTCCCCTGGCATGCCTCCCTAGAAATTGAGTCAGGGGTCCTAGGACCCCTTTCTTCCTCATCTTCCCCTTCTTCACAGCATATACTGTCTTTGGAGCTTCTCCAAGGTTCCAGGCTTGAAGGTTGCTTTGGCTATGATGGTGTCTTGTTGTTCAGGACTGGGGTGCATACGTTCTTAAACAGATTGTGTTTACTATTGTCCTGTCTTGAAAGGAGCCTAAACAAGCCTAAAGAATTTAGAAAATTCAATATGAAATATAGGAATAGGGTTCAATGAGTGTTAACTACTATTCTAAAGTGTGACAGATTATACAGCTACATTAAAATGTACAAAAAGGTACAAATCCTAAATATTCAGAGGCATAACTAATAATCTTTATTGTAGAAAGCTGTACATTTCCATAAGCTTTTCTATTTTAGCAGCTTGGTCATTGTGGATTAAATATTGTTATTTAGCTGTCATAATATTTTTGCTTCACTTAAAAGTGAGAAAAAGATAGCTCATTCACAGTTTTCTTGTACATGAAGTATCATCATAAAGGGCAGGGTTATCTTTAATATGTGGTGTTACTGTCAGACTTCAAATACAGTACATTTCATGTTGTTGGTTCTATTACCAGCTTTGGAAAAGTATTTTTTATTCTTATTACATGAATTTACATGTTTGTAATTTATAAGGCTTTTTAAACTTCTTTTCAATGTGGATTATATTATTTTTAAGTTTAATAACGTTTAAGCTAATTAACATGAATCTCTCAGGTAACTCTTCGTATTCTGTAACTCAACAAAACTTTC
>NW_016691393.1:0-1566 GCF_001604755.1 Lepidothrix coronata | reverse complement strand
TATAATCATGTACATTTTGCTCTGCAGTGGAGTCTTTACCAAAGGTGTCAGTTTTTTAGTTCTTTCTGTTTTAAACTAAACTATGGTATTAATACCAGTTAATGTTTTCAAATATCATCCATGAGTTCTTTTCACTATTACTTTTCTTCTTGCTCTTAATCCTGCTTGTGCTCATGGAGTAACTTGGTAATAGATAACATAATTTTATTTCTTCTAAACTGCGCTTTTTCCAGCCAACCAATCTCATTGTTAGGATTGTGAATCATACAATTGTACTCTGTGTCATCCACCAAACTGTAGGCTTTTGAATTCACTGGGTGTACTTCTTGATAGAGCTATTTAATTTTCTTGGTGGCAGCGTTCAGGGCTGTGTTTATGATCTGTTTGTGCTTTGAAGTTACACTCATAGAGAAAATTAAGAAAAAAATACTGGTGTATTTAGAGCCTAATTTACACCATTGTGTTTTTTACTTATGTGTGCTTTTTCCAGCCAGTCTAATTGCTTTTCTAGGAAACATTTCAAATTGCAACTCAGTCTCATAACTTCATGTCTGAATAGCTTTCAGTTCTTCATCTGAAACCTGGTGAGAAAACACAGTCCCTTTCTCTGGGTGAATGTTAATACTTTTCATGTCAGTAAAAGCTTCAAATCTTTCAACTTTTTTTCTCCATACTCTTCTTCATTCTTCAGACATTTGCTCTGTGTTGGGCTGTCTCACTTGCAGAATTGGCTTTAAAGTTGTAGAAAGACTTCTGAGAGAAGGTAAAGCAGAGATTTTATACTGCTTCAGAAACATAGAGAAGGGGACGGGGAATGGGGTTTACGGTCAGTTGTTGTTTCTGCTGCTGCTCAGAGAGAGGAGTCTTTCCCCTGCTCCCATGGAGTCCCTCCCACGGGAGACAGTCCTTGATGGACCTCTCTGGCGTGAGTCCATCCCTCAGCAGCAGTTCTTCCCAAACTGCTGTCCCGTGGGTCACTCCTCCATGGGGTGCAGTCCTTCATGAATGAGCTGTACTGACGTGGGTCCCCCACAGGGACCACAAGTCCTACGCGGAAAAACCTGCTTCAGTGTGGGCTTCCCTCTCCATGGGCCGCAGATCTCCGCCAGGACCCTGCTCCATCCTGGGTCTCCCAAGGGGTCACAGCCTCCTTCATGCATCCCCCTGCTCCAGCATGGGCTCCTCCATGGGCTGCAGGTGGGTCTCTGCACCCCGATGGTCCTCCATGGGCTGCAGGGGCACAGCTACTCCACCATGGTCTGCACCACGGGCTGCAGGGGCCTCAGCTCTGGCGCCTGGAGCATCTCCTGCCCTTCCTTCTGCACTGACCTTGGTGTCTACATTGTTATTCCCATGTTCTCACTCCGCTCTTCCCTGGCTGGAATTCTTTCTGTGCCACAACCTTCTGTTCTTAAATATGTTATCACAGAGGCGTTACTATTACTCTTACTTGGCTTGACCTTGGCCAGTGGCAGGAAGCCCATCCTGGAGCCAGCTGGCATTGGCTCCACTGGACAGGGGAAGCTTCTAGCAGCTTCTAAAAGAAGCCACCCCTGTAGCCCCCCC
>NW_016691392.1:3047-5546 GCF_001604755.1 Lepidothrix coronata | reverse complement strand
TTTTCCAGTCTTCCTCAAAAATAAGTATGGCTACAGTGGGAGGTCTTAAATCCTCAGTGTTATTCTTCCACACTATTTCAGTGCAAACAGTGAAACAATTTTGAGAATTTCAAACCTTTTTATGTGGCAGGCGGTAAAATCAAACCTATTGTTAAATACAGTTTTATTTTTCCTTTGTTCCAAAAAACATTCCCCAGAGAAAAACCAAGAAAGTTTATGCTACTTTTACTATAAAAATGCAAGTTTACAAAAATGCATTATGCTATTTTTGGCTTTATAAATACCAAATATAATCACAAATTTCCTAGGACTGTCAGCACAGTATAAAAATTCGCTTTTCTTATTTAGAGGTATAGTTCAATATTTTCAGATGAAAAAAATTAGGCCTTCATGTGGTTTTAAGACACTCTTAGTTTCAGATTAGCTACTATCTCTGGTCATTCAAGAAAAGCCTGTGAGAGAGCTTTTAAGTAAAAGCCTTTATCATAATGAAAGAAAAAATAATAGATACTAAAGGAAAGAGGGGAGAGAGAGCAACAGAGAATTGTGTGTTTCTCAAGAAATACAGCACAGAGGACACTGATTAAGTAATATCATCTAAACCAAAATATTCTCTGTCAGCCAAAATGCTAAAGAGAAAAATAACTTTATTTCTTTCTCTGCTGACGGAGTACACAGTAATTCTATTTTTAAAAAATTCAGGCTCTGATTCAATCTTCTTGGGTTTTTAAATCCTCAAAGCACCTCTGTATTGTTGTTTTCAAGTCCATTCTTCTTATATGGTTTGATCACCTGTTCTCCCACTCAGGCTGGCGACTCAACATGTATTGTTTCCTAAATTCTCTGTAAAGCAGAAAAAGAAATAAGACAATCTTCCAGGATATTTGCTTTTATAAAGTGACTACCATACAGTTTGCAACAGGGTGCACACATACTTGACCCAACGTTAAAAGAGATATACTTTAGCAATTCATTTCAAGTCATTCAAGTCATATTGTGTCCCATTATCTGCGTTGACAATTGATGTACTGTCTAGCAATCAATATACACAGAAGTTTACAATGCTCTTTTTGTGATTTTAGAATAACCATCTACTGTCAACATAGCTTTTGATTGTCTAGCAAACAAATCTTTTACATTTTTGGACTATATTTGTGATGTTACCTCAAACTGATCTTCATATGTAATATCATCATCAACCTGCAACTTTATGGTGTTTCTTGAGAGTTTGCTTCAACTTTGCTTCAAACTCATTTACTTTTCTGGTAGAAATAATGTCTTCACTAGGATTAACACATGTTAATTTTACCACAAATTTTATCCAGAAACACTTCACAGTGATGTCAAATAACCCATTTTTTAAGCACACTATAACCATTAGTTCACTGATGGCACTTCAACGCTTTCTAAAAATAATCCTTCTTTCCTATATAGGAAATAGAAAAATACCTTATTGCCTAAATAATGCACATTTTATCTTTAACCAGAAGTTGAAAAATAGTTCAGTTTCTCATTAATATAGTAACGTGGACTAAAAACATTATATTATTTGACCTGTGTTCTCCTCATGTTTTCACACAGACTCTTGCAGACTAATCATATTCATAAAGTGTAGATTCTTCCTTACAGAATTCATTAATACTTTCCTTATGCATACCCCTAGAAATACTTAGTACACTAACTTAGACAATGTTGTATTGCCTTGTTTATTCAGCTCAAGGTTTGTTTGCTTATGTTCTGTAACATGGAAAATTTCTATGTGTTTTTAAGTTTTAACTAAAGTGCTCTAACAACATGCATATGTACAATATTGCATGTCTGTCATAACACTCTCACCTGTTAAGAAGGAAAAAACATTCTGAGGAATCAATGGTTTTCATGTTTTGTGACACTTTCCCCCTCTCAAAAGTTTGGACATGGGATATATTTTTTTCAGTCTCATGTACAGTCTGAAAACTTTTCACTCAAGTGAATCGCTGTAGGTTTCCATCTTCTGAAAACTGCCTTTTTATTAGGCTGATTTTAAGCTAACTAACTTCAAGCTATATCCCTGTTTTTCACTAGACATAAGTAACTTTAACCAATGCATGGGAAATAGTATAGACTGTAACATTTTTCAATCTCTCAGACACCAGACAACAACTAAATAGGATATTAGCATCAAGCAACAGTTTCACAGACCTTGAGAGGCTGAACCATCACATCTCTGAGAACAGCTGACAGCTTGCCCTCATTTAAAGAAGGATTAGCAATGCCTTCCAACAATAGGCCCAAGTCTATTCCGTTTCATTTCCACAGTTATATAAAGGGCACAGATCCCATATTCAGCTGTCTGTGCAGATCCTCTTAGAACATCTGAGATTGCCAATCAGGGCACAAGACAAAGCTCAATCAGGGTAGGTTCCTCGGTGTTGTACTCCTGTCTTCATATCATTAATTGCTGAAACCATTTCATAAATATTCAAACTGTATCTACAGAGAAAATTGAAATAGTGTCTC
>NW_016691392.1:0-1884 GCF_001604755.1 Lepidothrix coronata | reverse complement strand
TAGCACCCCTATAACACCCCTGACCCTATAACACCCTGTGCTGGTTTAAGAGTCGACCATCAGGGGAAACGAACCCAACTCAAAGCAGAGACCACAAGTCAGAACAACAATTTATTAAAATAATACAGTAAGTACAATCATACAAACCAACAATCGGTCCCAACCCACAAACCCCACATGTACAACCCGGTACCTTGGGGGCACGAACAAAGTGGGGTCCCCTGGGCCCCGCTTGGGTCCGAAGGAAAGGGAGAGGGGAAAAAAAAACCTGCTGGTGGGAGAGCTGGTGCAGCCTGGTCAGGAGCGGGGATCGCAGTCCGGCTGAGGGCGGGAGCGACGAGCTGCAGTCTTCCTTCTGGACCCCACAAGTGGTTCCAAAAGTTCTGAAACTCCGGGTTTTTAAATATTCCCCAGTTCAGGCAGGGATGGTCAATCCTTCCCTCAGAGCGGGGACTTCCATAAAAGGCTCAGAGCAGGGACTTCCATAAAAGGCTCAGAGCGGGGACTCCCACCAAGGGTGTGAGGACAAGAGCACCCTCTTATCTCACGGGCCTCTGAACACCCAGTTTATGGCCTGAGGGGTCGGGCTCTTATGGGCCAAGGGTGTGAATAGTTTGTTGCCATAAAAGGTAAGAGCACCCTCTTATCTCCCAGGCCTCTTAACACCCAGTTTATGGCCTGAGGGGTCGGGCTCTGTGGGCAGAGGGTGGGAACAGTCTGTTGCCATAAAAGGTAAGAGCATCTCTTATCTCCCAGGGCTCTTAACACCCAGTTTATGGCCTGAGGGGTCAGGTTCTGTGGGCAGAGGGTGTGAATAGTTTATTGCCATAAAAGGTAAGAGCACCCTCGTATCTCCTGGGCCTCTTAGCACCCAGTTTATGGCCTGAGGGGTCAGGCTCTTATGGGCCGAGGGTGGGAATAGTCTGTTGCCATAAAAGGTAAGAGCACCCTCTTATCTCCCAGGCCTCTTCACACCCAGTTTATGGCCTGAGGGGTCGGGCTCTGTGGGCAGAGGGTGTGAATAGTTTATTGCCATAAAAGGTAAGAGCACCCTCTTATCTCACAGACCTCTGAACACCCAGTTTATGGCCTGAGGGGTCAGGTTCTTATGGGCAGAGGGTGCGAATAGTTTATTGCCATAAAAGGTAAGAGCATCCTCTTATCTCCCAGGCCTCTCAACACCCAGTTTATGGCCTGAGGGGTCAGGCTCTGTGGGCAGAGGGTGTGAATAGTTTATTGCCATAAAAGGTAAGAGCATCTCTTATCTCCCAGGGCTCTTAACACCCAGTTTATGGCCTGAGGGGTCAGGCTCTTATGGGCCAAGGGTGTGAATAGTTTATTGCCATAAAAGGTAAGAGAATCCTCTTATCTCACAGGCCTCTGAACACCCAGTTTATGGCCTGAGGGGTCAGGTTCTTATGGGCCGAGGGTGGGAATAGTCTGTTGCCATAAAAGGTAAGAGCACCCTCGTATCTCCCAGGCCTCTTAGCACCCAGTTTATGGCCTGAGGGGTCGGGCTCTGTGGGCGGAGGGTGGGAACAGTCTGTTGCCATAAAAGGTAAGAGCATCTCTTATCTCCCGGGCCTCTTCACACCCAGTTTATGGCCTGAGGGGTCGGGTTCTGTGGACAGAGGGTGGGAACAGTTTATTGCCATAAAAGGTAAGAGCACCCTCGTATCTCCCAGGCCTCTCAACACCCAGTTTCTGGCCTGAGGGGTCAGGCTCTGTGGGCAGAGGGTGCGAATAGTCTGTTGCCATAAAAGGTAAGAGAATCCTCTTATCTCACAGACCTCTGAACACCCAGTTTATGGCCTGAGGGGGGCCTCTGGTGGTCTAGTGGTTAGGGTGCAGGACTCTCACCGCTGCGACCCGGGTTCGATTCCC
>NW_016691391.1:3299-5556 GCF_001604755.1 Lepidothrix coronata | reverse complement strand
GGAGGGGTTTTGGGGGGGTCTCTCTGTGGGGGTTGTATTTGGGGAAGGGGAAGGGCTTGAGGAAGGGGGCAGAGTTGAGAAGGGGTGGGGTGAAGGGGTGGGGTTGGATTGGGGTGGAGCTGGTGGGGAAGGGCGGAGTTTAATTGGGTCTAATTGGAGTGGAGTCAAATGACAAGGGTTTAATTGGGGTGGAGCCAAGAAGAAGGGGCAGGTCTTGGTGGGGTGGGGCTGAGGGTGGAGCCAAGGAAAAGGGGTGGGGTTTTTGCACAGGGCGTGTCCACGTTACCTGGGCAGGGCTTGTGTCCCCTGTGGCCTCCCGAGGGTGGAGTTTTGGGTCTGGGGTGGGCGTGGTTGGTGCCATGGGCACGGCCTGACCCTCCCTCTCTTCTCCCCCCCCAGGCTGACTTTCTTCATCTGCTCGGTGGGGTTCACGTCCCCGATGCTCTTCGACGAGCGCAAGTTCCCCTATCACCTCATGCTCCAGAAGTTCCTCTGCTCCGGCGGCCACAACGCGCTCTTCGAGTGAGCCCCAGCCCTGGGCCCCTGACCCTGCTCCCTCAACCCCAGAGCCCAGCCCTGAACCCCAGACCCTGTCTCATGAACCCTAGACCCCACTCCTTCAACCCCAAACTCCACCCCGAACCCCAAACCCCATTTGTTGCCCCTTCACCCCATTTTATGCCCTCAAGCCCATTTCGTGCCATGTGTCCCCACTTCCTACCCCTGAACCCATTTTGTGCCTCCCAGATCTCATTTCCTACCCCCTGATCCCCATTTCACGCTTTTCTTACCACATTTCACATCCTCTAGCCCTTTTTCTCACCCTTGAACCCCATTTATGCTTTACAGTCCCAGTTTGCCTCCACTTGAACCCCATTTCAGGCCTTTCTGACCCCATTTCATTTCCTCCAGCTCTTTTTTTGGTCTCTTGGACTCAATTTTGTGCTTTCCTGAAACCATTTCCTGCCCCTAAACCCCCTTTTGTGCCTTCCTGACCCCGTTTCCCCTCTCTTTAAACCCCATTTCATGCATTTCTCACCCTATTCTCCCCTGACCCCCATTTTGTGTTCCCCCCGACCCCATTTTGTACCTTTCTGCCCCCATTTCCAACCCCTGACCCCCACTTCGTGCCCCCATTCCATCCAAGCACTCCCCCTCCCAACCCCCTGTCCCCCAACCCTCCCGTGGGGGGTCCCGTGATCTGGGGGTCCCCCTCTCACCCCGTGTCCCCCCAGGACGTTCAACTGGGCGCTGTCGATGGGGGGGAAGGTGCCGGTGGGCGAGGGCCTGGAGCACCCCGACCTGCCCGACGGCACCGGCGAGTTCCTGGACGCGTGGCTGATGCTGGTGGAGAAGATGGTGAACCCCAGCACGGTGCTGGAGTCGCCCCACGCGCTGCCCGCCAAGGGACCCCCCCACGGGCACCCCCCGTTCAGCGCCCTGCGCTTCCTCGTCGTCACGCAGAAGGTCGGGGAGGGAAAAGGGATAAAGGGGGTTTGCGGGACAGAGGGGAAGCTTGGCGTTGCAGAATAAGGGTTGGAAAAGGAGGACGAGAAGGGGTGGGAAACGTGAGGGGAAAAGGGCAGGAAAATGGGGAGAGAAAAAGGTGTGAAAAGGGAGCAAAGGAAGGTCAGGAAAGGGGGGAAAAGGCAAGAAACGTGAGGGAAAAAGAATGGGAAAAAGGAGAGAAAAAGGGTGAAAAACATGAAAAAATGAGAGGGAAAAGGGCGGGCAGTGTAAGAGAAAAACGTGGGAAACATGAGGGGAAAAAATGGCGGGAAACGTGAGGGGGAAAGTGGTGGGAAACGTGAGGGGAAAAAAGGGCGGGAAAAATGAGGGGAAAAAGGGTGGGAAATGTGAGGGGAAAAAAGGGCAGGAAACGTGAGGGGGAAAAAGGGTGGGAAATGTGAGGGGAAAAGTGGCGGGAAATGTGAGGGGAAAAAGGGTGGGAAACGTGAGGGGAAAAAATGGCGGGAAATGTGAGGGGAAAAAAGGGTGGGAAACATAAGGGGAAAAGTGGCGGGAAATGTGAGGGGGAAAAAATGGCAGGAAATGTGAGGGGAAAAGGGCGGGAAATGTGAAGGGGAAAAAGGGCGGGAAATGTGAGGGGGGAAGAAGGGCGGGAAACATGAGGGGAAAAAGGGCAGGAAACGTGAGGGGAAGAAAACACAGGAAAAGGGAGAGAAAAACGGGTGGGAAATATGAGGGGAAAAGGGCAGGAAAAGGGAGAACAAAAGAGTGTGGAAAAAGGTGACAT
>NW_016691391.1:0-2596 GCF_001604755.1 Lepidothrix coronata | reverse complement strand
CAAACCTCGGCTTTGTGACCCCCAAACCTCGGCTTTGTGACCCCCCAACCTCGGCTTTGTGACCCCCCAAACCTCGGCTTTATGACTCCAAAACCTCGGCTTTGTGACCCCCAAACTTCGACTTTGTAAACCCCCAAACCTTGATTTTGTGACCCCCCAAACCTCGGCTCTGTGACCCCCCCAAACCTCGGCTTTGTGACCCCCAAACCTTGGCCCTGTGTCCCCCAAAACCTCAGTCTTGCACCCCCAACGCTCAGCCTTGGGCACCCTCAAAACCTCGGTCTTGTGACCCCCAAACTTGCCAAACTTTGATCTTTCCTGGTTCCCTCAAACGTCCCCTGGGTCCTCCCAAACCTTTTTCTTTAATTCCCCAAATGCTTTCTTTCTGTCCTCAAACTTCTTTCTGCCCCCCCCAATCTTCTTCTTTGCCCTCCAAACTAATTTTTGAGTCTCTCAAACCTTCTTTGGATTCTCGACAATTCTTTTTTTAACCCCTAAACCCCAATGTTATCCCCCAACTCCCTTTTTTGATACTCTCAATCCTTTTTTTATTCCTGAGACCCCTTTTTTATCCCTAAAAAGCTCTTTCTGTCCCTCTCTGAGCCCCCCTACCCTCTGTAACCCCCTCATGTGCCCCCCCAGCTGATGGACATGGGTTTCTCCCGGGAACACGCCATGGAGGCCCTGCTGAACACCAACACCATGGAACAGGCCACCGAGTACCTGCTCACCCACCCGCCCCCGCTCATGGGGGGCGCGGCGAGGGTGAGTTTTGGGGCAGGGGTGGTCCCTGAGCCCCCCCGCAGCCCCTCACACCCCTGTGCCCCCCAGGACCTGAGCATGTCCGAGGAGGATCAGATGATGAGGGCCATCGCCATGTCCCTGGGCCAGGACATCCCCATGGACCAGCGGGCAGAGTCCCCCGAGGTGGGCGTGGGGATGGGGGACTAGGGGGGGGCTATTTCTTCCCTCCAAACCCCCACTTTTCCCCCCAAACCCCTCATTTCCCCCCCCAGACCCCCCTTTCTCCCCCACCCCCGTTTCTCACCCCGTCCCTCCCCAGGAGGCCGCGTGCCGCAAGGAGGAGGAGGAGCGGCGGGCGCGGGAGCGGCAGGAGGAGGAGGAGGCCAAGTGCCTGGAGAAGTTCGAGGGGGCCGAGCCGCTGGAGCCGGCGGAGCTCGGGGCCTTCACCGACTCGATGCTGCCGGGCTGCTCCCGCCTGCTGGACGAGCTGCCCGACACCGTGTACCGCGTGTGCGACCTGCTCATGACGGCCGTGCGCAGGAACGGGCCCGCCTACAGGGACAGCGTGCTCAAGCAGGTGGTGCAGCAGGTACGGGACCCTTCTGAGACCCCCTGACATCCCCTGAGACCCCCTGACATCCCCTGAGACCCCCTGACATCCTCTGAGACCCCCTGACATTCCCTGAAGACCCCCTGACATTCCCTGAGATCCCCTGATATCCTCTGAGATCCCCTGACATCCCCTGAGACCCCCTGACATCCCCTGAGACCCCCTGACTTCCCCTGAGACCCCCTGATATCCTCTGAGACCCCCTGACATCCCCTGAGACCCCCTGATATCCTCTGAGATCCCCTGACATCCCCTGAGACCCCCTGACATCCCCTGAGACCCCCTGATATCCCCTGAGACCCCCTGACATCCCCTAACCCACCCTGAGCGTCCCCTGAGCCCCCCGACCTGCTCGTGACGGCCACGCGCCACAGCGGTCTGGCTTAGAGGGTCTCAGTGCTAAAGCAGGTGGTGCAGCAAGGGTGGAACCCCCCTGGACTCCCCCGCCCCCCTGAAGCCCCCCTAACCCCCTGCCCCCCCAGGTGTGGGAGGCGGCCGACGTTCTCATCAAGGCGGCCGTGCCGCTCACCACCAGCGACACCAAGACGGTCTCGGAGTGGATCAGCCAAATGGCCACGTTGCCCCAGGCCTCCAACCTGGCCACACGCATCCTGCTGCTCACCCTGCTCTTCGAGGTGAGGGGGGGGCCCAAAATCCAGGGGAGTCCCCAAAACCTGGGGGGGCACCCCGGAGGTGGTCGGTCCCCTCGTCTGTCATAGAACACTCGGAGCGTTCTCAGAACACTCTTTGTCCCCCCAAAATCCGACTGTTAGGACAAAGTGGGTTGGTTTGGGGGGTGTTTTGGGGGGTGTTTAGGTGGTTTGGTGGGTTGTCTGCGTTTTCTTTAGGGGGGTGTTTAGGTGTTTTGGGGGGGCGTTTGGGTTTTTGGGGTGCCCCTGACCCCCACAGGAGACGAAGCTTCCCCATGCTAGAGTGGTGGAGTCCGGCCGTGTGCTGGTTTGGGGAGTGTTTGGGGGTTTTTTGGGGGAGGTTTGGGCTTTTTTGGTAGATGTTCAGGTGTTTTGGGGGGGCCTTTGGGTTTTTGGGGTGCCCCTGACCCCCACAGGAGACGAAGCTTCCCCATGCTAGAGTGGTGGAGTCCAGCCGTGTGCTGCTTTGGGGAGTGTTTGGGGGGGTTTTGGGGGAGGTTTGGGCTTTTTTGGTAGATGTTCAGGTATTTTGGGGTGTTCAAGGTTTTTGGGGTGCCCCCAGGAGCTGAAGTTGCCCTGTGCCCAGGTGGTG
>NW_016691390.1:0-5556 GCF_001604755.1 Lepidothrix coronata | reverse complement strand
CGTTCCCGGTCCCGATCCCGTCCCCGGGAGCTTCGGCTGCAACACAGAAAGGACAAGAGGCAGAAGGTTAGTCCGGGCCGGAAAAGGGGGCTGGGACGGGCAAATCCCGGGAAAAAACCCCGGGAGGGCCTGGAAAACACCCCCCCCCAGGATCCCTCGGAGCCCAACCCATCCCAAATCCGCTCCTTGGGGGGTTTTTGGGAATAAAAATGAAGGAAAACCCTCCCCGAGGATCCACCTGTGGATTCCCAAAGTGGCTCCAAAAGCAGCTCCAGGGTTGGATTATCCTGGGAAAACCCCCTGGGAGGGCCTGGATAATCCCCCCCCAGGATCCCTCGGAGCCCAACCCATCCCAAATCCGCTCCTTGGGGGGTTTTGGGAATAAAAATGAAGGAAAACCCCCCAAAGGATCCACCTGTGGATTCCCAAAGTGGCTCCAAAAGCACCTCTGGGAGAGAATTATCCAGGAGTGACGCCAAGATTGGATTATCCCGGAAAAAACCCCGGGAGGGCCTGGAAAACCCCCCCCAGGATCCCTCGGAGCCCAACCCATCCCAAATCCGCTCCTTGGGGGGTTTTGGGAATAAAAATGAAGGAAAAACCCCCCAAAGGATCCACCTGTGGATTCCCAAAGCAGCTCCAAAAGCAGCTCCAGGGTTGGATTATCCTGGGAAAACCCCCTGGGAGGGCCTGGAAAACCCCCCCCCCAGGATCCTCTGGAACCCAACCCATCCCAAATCTGCTCCTTGGGGGGTTTTTGGGAATAAAAATGAAGGAAAAACCCCCAAAGGATCCACCTGTGGATTCCTAAAGTGCACTTCCAAGAGAGAATTATCCAGGAGTGACTCCAGGATTGGATTATCCCGGAAAAA
This sequence comes from Lepidothrix coronata, assembly GCF_001604755.1. Lineage (NCBI taxonomy): Eukaryota > Metazoa > Chordata > Aves > Passeriformes > Pipridae > Lepidothrix > Lepidothrix coronata. The sequence continues at coordinate 4,684 of NW_016691390.1, read as the reverse complement.
AAAAACCCTGAGAGGGCCTGGATACCCCCCCCAAGGACCCTCTGGAACCCAACCCATCCCAAATCCATTGGATGGGCGTTTTTTGGGAATAAAAATGAAGGAAAACCCTCCCCGAGGATCCACCTGTGGATTCCCAAAGCGGCTCCAAAAGCAGCTCCAGGGTTGGATTATCCCGGGAAAAACCCCCTGAGGGGCCCTGAACTCCCCCCCGGGGACCCTTTGGATCCCAATTCCATCCCAAATCCAGGGAAAAGTTGCTAAACTCCCCCCCCTCCGACTCTCTGGATCCCAAACCTGCCTCCAATCCCACTTTTCCGGGTGTTTTTGGGAAGCAGGAGAAGGGAAAACCCGGGAAGCTCCGGCTGTGCATTCCCAAGGAAGCGGCTCCGAGCCGGAACCGGCTCCAAATCCCGGAAAAATCCCCATTTTCCGCTTTGCTTCCCCAAAAAAATCTCCCATTCCTGGTTTTTTTCCCGCTCCGGGGACGATTTTGGATGGATTCAAACCCCCCCACCCCCCCCCCAGGGAGGCTTTTCCCGAATTCCCGGAGTTGGGAACGGGCCTGGCGACGATCCCGAAGGATTTGGGGGGGGGGGAAAACCCAGGAATTTCGGGATCCGCCCGTGCCGGGAGCGCAGGGAAAGCAGGAAAAGCAGCAGCTTCCGGGGTTAGTGAAGCCAAAGCGAGCGGGAGCGGCCGGGAACGGTCGGAAAAACGGGATGGAAAACGGGAATGGGGGGGATCCAACCCCCCCCCGGCTCCGGCCCAGGGCGGGAAACTGGGAATTGGAGACTTGGAGGGGGAAAAGGGCTGGAAAACCCCCGGAATTGGGGCCTGGAGGTGACAAAGCTCCCCCAAGATCCGCCCAATTCCGGGAGGTTCGTCCCAATCCTGGGAAGTTTGGGGACGGATCCAGCGGGAAAACCGGATGCCGGGGGGGGGATTTAGCGGGACCGGGGCCAAAGGGAATGTTGGAATTGCAGGAATCCCGTCCCAGATCCCGCTTTTCCGCTGCTGGATCCCAGTTTTCTGCTGCAGGATCCTGGTTTCCCGCCCCTGAATCCCGGTTTTCCGCTGCTGGATTCCCGGTTTTTTCACTCCCGGATCCCAGTTTTCCGCTGGATCCCTGGTTTTGCCCTGCTGGATCCCGGTTTTCAGCCCCTGGATCCCGGTTTTCAGCCCCTGGATCCCGGTTTTCCGCCCCTGGATCCTGGTTTTCCACCCCTGGATCCTGGTTTTCTGCCCCTGGATCCCGGTTTTCCCTCCCCGGGTCGTTCTCCCGCATTCCCGGGGCTGTTTTCCATCGGGAAAAGGGATTTTTCCCGGCGAGGAAAACCAGGAGCCGCCGTGCCCCCAGCCCACCAAACTTCCCGTGGATTTGGGATCACCCGGGAAAAATCCCGCTGGGAATCACCAGAAAATCCCGGCGGGAACGTGGGAAATGAGGGCAGGGAGCGGCCCCTCCCCCCCCCCGTTGGATTGGAAGGACGAACCCCCCAAATCCGGAGGGAAAACCCCAAATCCGGGGGAAGAGCGACAGCGGAGCCGCTCCCGAGGAGGGAACGCCCGGAATGAGACGTTGGAGCCCCCAAGACTCAACAACGTCAACTCAACATCAACTCAACGGCAACTCAACGGCAACTCAACGTCAACATTGATGTCAACGCAACTCAACCTCAACCTCAACTCAACCTCAACGTCAACCCAACATCAACCTCGACCCAACTCAACCCCAACTCAACCTCAAGGTCAACTCAACCCAACTTCAATCTCAACCTCAACACAACAGCGACCCGACCTCAATGGCAACTCAACCCCAACTCCACCTCAAAGTCAACATCAACCCAATCCAACTCAACCTCAACCCCAACTCAACCTCAAAGTCAACATCAACCCAACTCAACCTCAACCCAACCTCAACCCCAACTCAACGTCAAACAACCCAACTCAACCTCAACATTAATCCAACTACAAGTTCAAGTTCAACTTCAAACTCAACCCAACCCCAACTCAACATCAACTTCAACTCAACGTCAAACAACCCAACTCAACCTCAACGTCAATCCGACTACAAGCTCAACCTGAAACTCAACCTCAACCCAACCCCGACTCAACCTCAACCTCGACTCAAACTCAACCTTGACCCAACCCCAACTCAACCTCAACCCAACCTCAACTCAACCTCAACCCAACCCCAACTTCGACCCCAACTCAACCGCAACTCGATGTCAACATCAACCCCAACCTCAAAGTCAACCCCAAACTCAACCTCAACCCCAACCCCAATTTCAACCTCAATGTCAACTCGACGTCAACTCAACCTCAAACTCAAACTCAACCTCAACCCAACCTCAACATCAACCCCAACTCCAACTCAACCCCAACCTCCCAACTCACCCACAATCCCCAACTGGGCGTGGGGCCGGAATCCCCCCCGATGCCGGGCAGAGCCCCCTCACCTGCTGCAGGAACATCTGCATGGACTCCTGGCCCAGGACGGTGCCGGGCGCGGCCGCGGGGCCCAACAGGATCTTCTCGGGGCTGCCGGCGAGCCCCGGGCTGGGCTGGGAGGTCCCGCTCGCCGCCGCCGGCACGTTGAGCTGCAGCGGCGCCGCCGCGGGAGCCGCGGGCTGGACGGTGAGGACGGAGCCCGGGTCGGCGCCGGGGCTGGGACTGGCGCCGGGGGCGGCGCCGGGGGCCGCCTGGATGCTGACGGCGGCTCCCAAACCGTCGCCGGCGTTGAGCATGACCTGGTTGGCCAACGTCACCCCTTGGATCACCGTGGGCGCCGCCGCCGCCGCCTGGCTCTGGCTGGGCAGCGTCCCCGCCAGCGACACCGGCATCTGGAAGAGCGCGGGTTGGCCGACCTGGCCCGGCTGGAGCTGGATGGGCGCCGACAGGATGTGGGCGGTGCCGTGGGCGTTGGGCGACGTCAGCACCTGGCCCAGGTTGAGCTGCCCGGCCAAGTTCTGGTTGGTCAAGATCTGCGCCGGCAGCGCCTGGTTGGCGATGAGCTGGGCGCCGGCGCCCTGGCCGGCGATGATGCCGGCGCCGTGCGAGGCCGCCAGGATCTGGCCGCCCACGTTGGCCGGCAGCGCCGAGAGCGGCTGCGGCAGCTGCACGGCCGAGGCGCCGGCCAGCTGGCCCGGCAGCAGGAACTGGTTCTGCCCCTGGAAGTGCTGCGCCGGGATGACGATGCTGCCGCCCTGGTTGAGCACGTGCACGCTCATGGACTTGCCCAGCGCCGCCGGCGGCTGCGGCGGCGGCGGCTTGAAGACGTTGGGGGGGAAGCCCGAGAGCACCACGTTGGGCGCGGCCTTGCCGGCCATGAAGGTCAGGTTCTGCTGGGGCTTGGCCTGGGCCTCGCCGGGCAGCGCCAGCGCGTTGTTGGGCGCGAAGGGCTTGGGCGTGATCTGGTAGAGCTTCTGCTGGAGGACCCCGGCGGGCTTGGGCTGGATGGGCGTGGGCGTGCGGTGGATGATGACGTTGGGCGCCGGCACCAGGGAGCCGCCCAGGCCCGAGGTGACGGTGAGCGGCTGCGACGCCGGCGACGCCACGCCGCCGAACACCGAGTTGCCGTTGAGCGTGGTGGTGGCCACGGCCGGGAGGCTCTTCTGGATGACCAGGCCGGCCCCGCCCTGCGAGGACGGCGCCGCCGCCGCCGCCAGCGCCGCCGCCTCGGGCTGTGCGATGTACCCGCCCACGGCCGCCACCGGCGCCGGCTTGGCCAGCAGCTGCTGCGCCGCCGGCTGGTTGATGGCCATCACCTGCTGGCCCACCACCTGGATGGGCCCGATGCCCAGCGCGCCGCCGGGGCTGCCGTTGGGCAGCCCGGGCAGGTTGGGCAGGGGCTGGATGGTGACGTTGCCCAGCCCCACCTGCTGCAGGAAGGGCTGGACGCTGATGGCCTTGTTGACCACGTCGGCGCCCACCGGCTGCTGCACCAGGGCCTGGTGGGCCAGCACGGCGGGCGGTTGGATGCCCAGCAGGTCGGCGCCGCCGGAGAAGATCTGGGGGGTGCCGTCGGCCGCCTGCACCACGGGCTGCAGCGCCGGCAGCTGGAAGGAGCCCAGGTCCAGCTCGGCCTCGGCCTCCAGGGTCTGCTCGGTGATGTTGGCCTCCTGCAGGCTCTGCTGGAGGATGTCGCACGGCTGCTCGGCGCCGGCGCCGGCGCCCGAGGGCGAGCCCAGGATGTCATCCTCCAGGAAGTCCAGGTCCACGCTGGCCGGCGGCTGGCTCGGCTCCGCGCTCAGCGGGTTCCCGGCGGGCTCCTGCCCGTGGAGCTGCGGCAACAGAGACGGGGCGGGAGCTCAGACGGGGGGGACGCGACGGAACTCGACGGAACTCAACCGAAATCACCCAGCGAAAGTCAAAAAAAGGCAACGCAAACTCAAGGGAACTCAACCAAACTCCCCCAAACTCAACCAAACTCAATAGAAAGTCAACAGAAACTCAACAGAAACTCGACCAAAACTCAACCAAACTCAATGGAAACTCACTGGAAACTCAACGGAAACTCAACAGAAACTCAACAAAAACTCGACCAAAACTCAACGGAAACTTAATGAAAACTCACCAAGAGCCACCCAACCAAACTCAGCCAAACTCCACCAAACTTCAACCAACTCAACCAACCCAAACTCAAGGAAAACTCCCCAAACCTCACCCAACCAAAAACTCCACA
>NW_016691389.1:3563-5559 GCF_001604755.1 Lepidothrix coronata | reverse complement strand
TTTTTCCAACATCCCTGATGCAGACAGGGATCTCACCGTGCTGGTTCCTCTGGCACAAGAGTCCCTGGGTGCCCCAGAGGGTGCACTGGGTGCCTCACGTCTCCTTTGCCGAGCAGCCCTGCCATAACTTGTGCTTCCCAGCCATCCTGTCGGGATTGACACAAGCCCTGCTGCCAGACAGAGTGTTCTCCAGCAAAACAAAGACTGAAGGCCCTTAAAGACAAAGGGAACACCTTAAAACACCAGGCCAGTGGTCTGCTGAGGCCAGTACTCGAACAGCAGTGGCAGAAGGTGCTGTTTAGGGAGGACATGGAGCTCTGATGACCATTTTTTTCATTTCCCTGCTGTCCTGTTGCATCCACACTCACACCTGCCACAGCAATGCTTTCAGGTTCCATACCTATTCCCCTGAGTATTAAATTCCTGAGTAACAGGTCCACAAACAGCCCAATCACTTCCTAAACAAGTTGGCATCACCTGTTCCCTTGGCCTCCCATAGCAGATTCCTTAAATTCTTTGCCCACTGGTGAGAACACTCTTACCTGTCTCAACCTGAAGGTGAGAAGAGCCCTTGAGCCTCCTGGAGCACAGGAGGCATGAGATCAGCCTGGGACAGGTTCTCCTCCTTGGCTGAAGCTCTGGAACACAGTAGTTGATGTCAGGATTCATGTTTCCAGTTGTTCATCATTCAGCAACGGGCAGCACATGAAAGAAACCTCATTAGAAGCCACAATCAACCTTCTCTCCCTCCCATATGGATAAGGGGCCAACCTGTGTGTGTCTTCTTGGCTGCCACAGCAGTCCTGGAGGCACAGGAATGAGCATGGGTGCCAATAACCCCCAGACTTGGCCGACTGCACCATGAGGTCATTCTCCAGTGAGCAGGGAGCTCCCTGGGGACACCCTGAGACAAGGGGGACACTGAGACACTCTTAGTCAAAGGAGGAGGAATAATGGACAGCATCAGCCAGCTCCCAGCCTGACAAACACCACTGAACAAGGAATTTCCCTTTCCCCTGCCATCCCCCCAGCCTTACATGTCATTAATCTCTGATCTGTGAGACGGAGAGAAAACTGAGCTCAGCCGGGACATTGCTGCCTTGTCACTGTTTTTTGGTGGCTTTCCCATTTTGCTCTTCAGCAAAAATAAATATTTCTTTGTTTGCTTTCCCTTTTTCCCTTCAGGACAGGCAGTCCCTGGCTCTGGGACCCAGTTCTTTGGAAGCTGTGCTCCAGGGATTAGGGAGGAGCGTGGCTGGAGGCTGCTCTCTTGCCACTGCACAGCTTCCCAGAGCAGGGACTTATTAGGAACTCCAAAAATCACAGCAGCGGGCTCAGACAGCAGAGTCACAACTCACTCATCCTGCCATCACTCTCAATTACTTACATGGAGAGGGACCAGAGAAAGCCTTTGGCTGAAGCAGCAAGACACTGAAGTCAGAGTCCCATGCAACAGGAAACACCACATATTCATCAGCCTGAACTATTGTGTGGCTGGAATGGGTTTTATTCTTGTGCTTAAAGGAGTCAGAACTGACTAAGTGTATAAAAAAAAAATAGATGACCATAAGCAGTCAGGGCCCTTCAGCTCCCCTTACAACCACCCCAAATAATACATTACCACAGAATGGTTTGGGTTGGAAGGGACCTTAAAGATCATCTTGTTCCACCCCTGCCATGGGCAGGGACACCTTCCACCAGCCCAGGTTGCTCCAAGCCCCATCCAACCTGGCCTTGGACACTCCCAGGGATGGGGCAGCCACAGCTTCTCTGGGCAACCTGTGCCAGGGCCTCACCACCCTCCCAGGGAAGGATTTCTTCCCAATATCTAATCTCAGCCTACCCTCTGTCAGTGTGAACCCCATTCCCATCACTCCATCCCCTGTCCCAAGTCCCTCTCCAGCTCTCCTGGAGCCCCTTTGGGCATTGGAAGGGGCTCTCAGGTCTCCCCAGAGCCTTCTCCTCTCCAGGTGAACCCCCCCAGCTCTCCCAGCCC
>NW_016691389.1:0-1819 GCF_001604755.1 Lepidothrix coronata | reverse complement strand
TCAAGGCCCTTCCCCATCCTCGTTGCCTCCTTTGGACACTCTAATGGCTCAATATCTTCCTTACATTGTGGTGCCCAAAACTTGCAGACTTGCTCGATATCTCCTCCAGTTCTGCATCCAGTCATTTATGGAGATGTTGAAGAGCACCAGAAAGTGAGGAAGGGGAGCAGGAGGTGAAGGAGCCCAAGAAAACCAAGCCCAGTCTCCTCTGGGGCCAGCACAGAGCCTGCATTGTCACTTGAGTTCCCTGGTAGTCATGAGCGGTGGGAGATGGAATGGGAAAGCACCAGGATGGGGCAGGGACCAGCTGGCTCTGCAGGATGCAGTGTCCCTACACCACATATCCTTAGGACTGTCTGTTGTCACTGGAAAACTCTGCTGGGGGAATGCCCTGCACTCAGGAAAGCTGTTGAGCATCTCCTGCCCAGTTTGTTGGCTGCCTCCACAGGGAAACTGGAGGCAACAATAGCAATGTTCCTCTCTGGAGGAAGGAATCCGTGCATCTCCTGTTGCATTAGAGAAAAGGGGGGGGGAAGGAAACAAACAAGCTTTCAAAAATGATTTTTTTCTAACCACTATATTCTCAGTCTGGAGGGTTTCACCTTGAATTAATAGGGGCTGTCTGGGCTCTGGGATTGAAGTTATTGATCCAGTCCTTGATCACTGTCATCTGTCTTTGTTCCTGGACCGATTATCAAACCAGGGAGGGTGAAAGTCTCTAATTAGGGACTGCAATTTACAGTTCCTCCAGAGAGTCTCCAGCATTGGAATTCCAGCTGTTTGCAGTGTCCCTGGGCCAGCTGGCTCTAAGGAGGGAGCAGCATCCCTTGGGAGCCTTCAGGTGGAGGGCCAGGTGGAGCCAGGCAGCCTCCCAAAGCCCCAGGGAGGGCAGCCTTGCCAAGGGCAGGGCTTCCCCAGCACTTCCCCAGGGGCTCCTCCAAACCCACTGGGGTCAGTGGTTAGTCAGGGCAGCAATAAATCCCACCCAGTGTTTCTTAGTCGTAAATATCTATCCCAGGGCTGATATTTGTTGCAATGTGAGGGAGCTTTAAGAGGCATTTATTGTCTCACAAACTGGCTTGATTTACTTTTAGGAACCCACATTCCTTTGCTGGCCACGGGACTGAGTCAGGAGCTGCACAGAGCCAAGGGGCCCCCAGACCATATTTGGGCCTCCAAGGAGAAAGCTGCTGGTGTGAACCACCCCCAACCTGTTGTAACAAGTAGGAGAGATGTGTGCCAGGGGATAAATAGCAGGGGCTGTTCGAGGAAGCTGTGTGAAGTCCCCTAAATATTGTTCCTGTGAGAATTCTGAGTGCCTGCACATCATCCACCCTTCCAAGTGGAATATTGCCAGATGCTGAGTTAGTGACTCCTCAGGCCACCAAAGGCCACCAGAGCCCCCCAGAGAGCACTGGGGGTGTTCAGTGGAGCAGGAGCTGAAGCTGTCAGTCTTCTGCTCATTTCTAAGCTGTGTAACAATAAACCTAAATGACTGAGCCTTGATTAGTTTGCACCAGATCTGACATTAGACAGGCCTTGATGTACAGTGAAGGTCAGATAGTCTGATTTGTGTCTTGCCTGCAAAGGGAAAGGTGTCCTGTGTGGGAGCAGAGGGACCCTGGGGACCTGTGGAGCTGGGGCTGCAGTTCCCTCTGCAGGGAGTGTCTTGAGGGGCCACAGACCCAACATAGGAGTTATTGGGCTCAGCCTCCCAGAAGATGGGCCTCAAGCCATTAGTTATGGAATCAAGACACTGAGCTTTAGCCTTTGAAGCTTTGCCTGCTGGCAGTGTCCATCCTGAAAGGAGAAATGGCCC
>NW_016691388.1:3175-5561 GCF_001604755.1 Lepidothrix coronata | reverse complement strand
GGTGGAGGGTGCGGGGCAGGGCCCAGAGGGGTGATGGAGGCGGGACGAGGCCTGAGGGGGGTCTGGGGGCTGCGGGGGGTCGGGGGCAGCGGGAATCCCACGGGAGGGTATCCCCGGGCTGGGAGGGGGGTAGCGGGCAAGGCCCCGGCGGGAGGGGAGGGTGGGCCGTGGTGATGAGTTAGGGAACAGGGCCGGGGGGCTGTGGGGGTAGAGGGGCACTGAACATCCCCCCAGGAGGGACCTCGGAGGGTCCCCCCAAGCCTGGGGAGTCCCTGGGGCTCAGTGAGGAGGGTTGAGGGTCCCCCCGAGCCTGGGGGGTCCCTGGGGCTCATTGAGGGGGTTGGGGGTCCTCTCGAGCCTGGGGGGTCCCAGGGCCTCAGTGAGGGGGCCTGGGGGTCCCCCCTTTTCTCCCTGTCCCACCCCTGGAGAGCAGCACCCGGCTTGGGGTGGGCGGAGCTGCCGACCATGCCAAACCTTTCCATGACTCCCCAGGAGCCTGGCACCGGTCTAGGGATGTCCCCCCAAACCTGGGGTTCCCCCCAACCTCCCCGTTGACGCCTTGTCCCCCCCCAATCCCGCAGGGCCCCCGCCGATGGGACGCTGTGTCCGGCCGCCGGGCGCGGGGGGCTGTGAGCAGGTCAGCGAGTGCCCCCCTCACCCTTTGCCCTCCCCGCTGCCCCCCTCCCGTCCCGCTGCCCCCCCGTGACACCCTCCCCGTGTCCCCGCAGGCCCCGCCATGCCCCAGGCCTCGGAGCACCGCCTGGGCCGCGCCAGGGACGCCGCCGCGGGCACCGCCGTGGTGACGGCGCAGCCCCGGGCGGGGGGTGCCCGCCTGCCCAGCGGTGGGCACCGGGCGCTGAGCCAGGAGCGCCATGCGGCCCCCAACGGGCTGTCCCCGGCCCCCAAACTGCGCCTGCTGCCCCCCCGGCCGCCCCCGCCGCCGCCCCCCGATGAACCCCCTCCCCGCGGGCCCAAGAAGCTGGATCCGGAGCGGGGCCGGGCGGCCAAACGCGGGGACCCCCCCCCAGCCGCCCCCCCCCGCGGGCCGGGGGGCCGCCGGGGCCCGGTGAAGGGCGACCACGGCGTGAGGGTGCCCGGGGGGGCCCCGGCGGTGCCCGGCAGCGCCTCCTTCTCGCTGCCCAGCGCGGCCGAGCGGCGCCGGAGCAACTTGGCCCGCTCCAAGTCCATCAGCATCGGCGACCTGAGCCAGGGCGGCGGCGGCGGCGGCGGCGGCGTCACCGCCGTTGGTGGCACGGGTGGCACCCGCGCCGAGGACGTGGCGGTGGCGCTGAGCCGGCTGGTGCTGCGGGACTGCGGGCACCCCCTGGGCGCGCTGGCGCTGCGCAGGAGCTCCTCGCTCCGCAGGGTCGCCGTGGCCCCCCCCGGGCAGGACGGCAAGGCCGCGGGGGTCTCGTCCCCGGTGGCGCCGGTGCCGCCGCCGCCGCTGCTGCTGTCGGTGCGGCCCCCCGAGGGCGGCCCCCGGCCCCGCCCGGACCCCGCCCCGTACGGCCCCGGCAGCCCCGGCAGCGGCAGGAGCGAGGACAAGGCGGCTGCTGTAAGAGATGGGGGGTCGGGGGGGCACGGGGGGCACCCCTGGGCTGTGCCCAGGGCAGGGAGTGGGGCCATGGGGTGATACCTTGGGTGGCCTGGCAGGGGGCACGTGGGGGGATCTCTTGGGTGTCCCTAAGGGGCCATGGGGGCATGGTGGGACCCCCAGGGTTTGCCTAGTCAAGGGGATGTGGTGAGACCCCCCCCCAGGGTATCCCTGGTCAGGAGAATGTGATGGGACACTCTGAGGGTCATCAGGGGGTCATGGGGACGTGGCAGGACACCCAGAGTGTCCCTAAGGGGCCACGGGGACATGGCGAGACCTCCAGGGTGTCCCCAGTCAAGGGGATGCGATGGGACACCCTGGGGGTCACCAGGGGGTCATGAGGATGTGTTGGGACCCCCAGAGTGTCCCTAAGGGGCCATGGGGATGTGGTGGGACCCCAAAGGTGTCCCTGATCAGGACAATGTGATGGCACACCCTGGGGGTCACCAGGGGGTCATGGGGACGTGGCAAGACCCCCAGGGTGTCCCCAGCCTTGAGACCCTCACAATGTCCCTGGCTGTGGGGTCAGTGGCCCCACCAGGGTGGGACAGTGCTGGTGATGTCACCTCTCCCTGCCCCAGTCCTGCTTTGGGGACCCCCACAGCTCCAGGGGGGGCAGATGTGGCCGGTACCACCCCTGTGGCTTTGGGGACACTGGGGGGTGGCCAGTGTTGTCCCCTGTGGCTCTGGGGGGACTGAGAGGTGGCCAGTGCCATCCCTGTGGCTTTGAGGGGCTGGTGGTGACCAGTGCCACCCCTGTGGCTCTGGGGGGACTGAGAGGTGGCCAGTGCC
>NW_016691388.1:0-2189 GCF_001604755.1 Lepidothrix coronata | reverse complement strand
CGTGGCGTGTCCCCGGCGGTGCCACGGGGGGTCCCACAGCCCCGCCGAGCCCCCACCACCCTTCCCTGCCGGCGGGGTTTGGTTTTGGGGCGTGGGGGGGTTGGTGTTTACCTCCTCACCCCTTCTCCGAGCGGCTCCCGCTGTCCCCCGGGGGCGGTCCCGGGGCTAATTAATCCCCCCCGGGATGAGCCTCCCCAGAATAGCCCTGGGGAATCGGATCAGCTAATGAGCTGAGGGCGCTGGGGGTGGGGGGGGCGGGCGAGGGGACGCAGCGGCCCCGGTGCCACATTCCCGAGGGGGACAGACCCTGGCAGTGCCATCCGGAGCCATGCCCGGGCTGCAGGGAGCGACTTTGGTGGAGCTGCCCAGGAAGCTGCAGCGCTCCCTCCTCCCCCGGCGGGACCTGCCGGGCCGGGGCAGCGCCGACATCGCCGAGTCCGTGGTGCACACGGCGGTCATGGGGCTGCTGCTGGTCACCGGCGAGGTCCGGGGGGCCAGGGGGGACCGGGGGGGTCGCGGGTGGGGGGGCGCGGCTCACGTGTGTCACTCGGTGTCCCCGCAGACCCACCACTCGCTGCTGCTGGGCTCGGGCCACGTGGGCCTCAGGAATTTGGGCAACACGGTAAGTGGCCGCCGTGGCCCCCAGACCTTGCTGGCTCTCCGTGCTGGGTGTGGGAGGGATTTGGGGGGGGGTCTCTCACCTCGGGGTCCCCCCCAGGCTCGCGGTGGTTGTGCTGTTGCTGTCCCGTCCTGCTGGGCTGTGACGTGCCCAGAGCTCCCCCAGCCCCCCCCCACGCAGTCCCCGTGGTCCCCAGCCCTCCTGTCCCTCTGTCCTGGGCTGCACGAAGGATTTAGGGTCCCCTGGGGTCTTTTTAGGGTCACCTGGGGGTCCTCCAGGCTCGTGGTGGCCATGGTTCTGTCCCGCTGGGGACATCACGTCCTTGGGGACCCTCAGTCCCAGAGCACCGTCCCTGTGGCCCTCAGCCCTCCTCTCCCACTGTCCTGGGGTGAACAAAGAACTTGGGGTCCCCTGGGGTCTTCTGGGGTCCCTTTGGGGTCACCTCGGGGTCCCTTTGGGGTCACCTCGGGGTCTGCATGGCTGTTCCTGCACAGTCCAGTCCCGCTGGGAGGGATGTCACATCCCCGAGGATCCCCCCCCACCCCACAATACAATCAGGGGTGCCTGAAACAGTGAGGGACACCCCAAGGGGACCCTTGGGGAACCCCCCAAGTCCCAGCACCGTCCCCCTGTGTCCCCAGTGCTTCATGAACGCGGTGCTGCAGTGCCTGAGCAGCACCAAACCCCTGCGGGACTATTGCCTGCGCCGGGACTTCCAGCAGGAGCAGCCCCCCGGCCCCAGGGCCCCCCAGGAGCTCACAGAAGGTGGGAGAGACCCCCTAAAAAAAACTCAGGACCCCCTGAAAGCCTTACATAACCCCTGAGACTCGTGTCCCCCCCCACACACACCTTGTCCCCGCAGCCTTCGCCGACGTCATCGCGGCGCTCTGGCACCCGGACTCCTCCGAGCCCGTCAACCCCGGGCGCTTCAAGGCCGTGTTCCAAAAATACGTCCCCTCCTTCACGGGCTACAGGTGAGGGGATCATCCCCCCTACCCGCCCTCACACCTTTGGGGGGGCCGGGCAGAGGGGGTCCAACGTGTCCCTGTGTGTCCCCCCACCCCACCCCAGCCAACAGGACGCGCAGGAATTCCTCAAGTTCTTCATGGACCGGCTGCACGTGGAGATCAACCGCAAGGGCCGGCGGACCCCCAGCATCCTGTCAGACACACGGAGAGCCCCCGCCCTGGAGGACCCCGAAACGCTCAGGTGAGGAGAGGAGGGGGGGGAGTGTGTGAGAAGAGGGGGAGGGAGCCCCGATTTTGGGGCTGACCCCCCGTCCCCGACCTCCCCCCGCAGCGACGACGAACGCGCCAACCAGATGTGGAAGCGCTACCTGGAGAGGGAGGACAGCAAGGTCGTGGGTGAGCGCTGGGGGTGGGGGTCACCCCCCCTCCCTGAGACCTCCCAAACCTCTTGGGGTGGCCCCCCCTTTGACCCCCTTCTTGCCCCCCAGACCTCTTTGTGGGGCAGCTGAAGAGCTGCCTCAAGTGCCAGGCCTGCGGGTACCGCTCCACCACCTTCGAGGTCTTCTGCGACCTGTCGCTGCCCATCCCAAAGGTAAGGGTGG
>NW_016691387.1:4591-5561 GCF_001604755.1 Lepidothrix coronata | reverse complement strand
GGGGGGGGCTGTCCCGGGCCTCACGGAGCCCCTCTGGAATTCCAGGAGGATTCGCTCCGTCGGGCGACGTGGGAGAAGAACCTGTGGCTGGTGACGCTCCACAACCTGGAGCATTCCCTGGGAATCCGCTCCTACACCCTGGGAATGAACCACCTGGGGGACATGGTGGGTGCGGGAAGCGCCTCCGGAATTCCCACCACGGAGGGGGATTTATCCGGGATATTGGTGGGTCTGGGGGGTGGATCCCTGTGGGATCCAGGGACAGGCTGCTCCGACATTCCGGCCGGAATTCCATGAGGGAAGAACTCCTCGAGGTGGGATTTGGGGCACACGGAGCCATCCCGGTCCTTAGGGATGTTTATGGATCATCCCTCCTCCCTGTCCCGGGGTTTAATGACGCAACACCCAAATTCCGGGGATTTTGGAGGCCGGAGCTGAGCTCTGTCTTTCCTTTTCCAATGAAAATCTGGACATGAAATGGAAGAGTTAAGAAGGGATTTAATTTGGAACTCAACCCAACTTCCAAGGATTTTGAGGGGGGGCGGGACTTTTTTTTCCCCCCTTGCCTTTTCCAACCAATGTTTGGAATTTAAATGGAAAACTGAAACAGTAAAGGAGGGATTTAACAACCCAACCCGACTTCCAAGGATTTTGGGGGGCTGGATTCCAGCCCTGTTTTCCCTTTTCCACCCGGAAATCACCCAATAAAAAACAAGGACTTGAGGATTCCCCGAACCCTCCTCTTCCAACTCGGGATTCCCACTCGGGATTTGTGGAGAGCGGGAATCACCCGCTGGAATTTTCTCCCATTCCCAGACCAGTGAGGAGGTGGCGGTTTCGCTGGCGGGGCTCCGGGTGGCTTCTCGTCCACGTGGGAACTTGGCATTCCGAGCCCGGCCGGTCGGGAACGTCCCGGAGGAGATGGATTGGCGGGAGAAGGGATGTGTCACCGAGGTGAAGAACCAGGTGA
>NW_016691387.1:0-1122 GCF_001604755.1 Lepidothrix coronata | reverse complement strand
CTCCAGGTTGTGGAGCGTCACCAGCCACAGGTTCTTCTCCCACGTCGCCCGACGGAGCGAATCCTCCTGGAATTCCAGAGGGGCTCCGTGAGGCCCGGGACAGCCCCCCCCCAACCCCCCAGCCCAGTTGAGCCCACTAAAGGCTGCTGGGAGTCCCAGTGGGATCATCCCTGGGGACTGGGAGTGCCTGGAAGAGCCGTTGGGTCTTCTCCTGGGGGTGGTCACCCCCCCCCCTCCCCGGGACACCCCCGGGAAAATCTGGGATGCTCCCAGGATACCCCTGGAACACCCCCTGGGACACCTCTGGGACCCTCTTGGGATACCCCTGGGCCCCCTGGAAACCCCAGGACATCCCTGGGATTCCTGGGACACCCCTGGAACCCCCCCAGGACACCCTCCGGGATGTTCCCAGGACCCCCCAGTTCATCCCAGGATCCCTTGGATACCCCCGGGACACCCGTGGACCACCCCCAACATTCCCAGGACACACCTGGAACCCCCCCCCGAGGACATTCCCAGGATTCCTTGGATACCCCCGGGACACCTCTGGACCCCTCAGAACATTCCCAGGACCCCCTGGACATCCCTGGAACCGCCCGAGGACATTCCCAGGACCCCTTGGAGACCCCCGGGACGCCCCCAGGACACCCCCAACCCTCCCCCCGGGACAATTCCCGGGACATTATTCCCACCTGGTGCCGATATTCCTTCCCGTATGCTTTTTTCCAGAGCTCCCAGTGCCGATCCAGGGCAGGGTCGGGCTGTCCCAGGGCCACCCCCAGCAGGGCCAGGAAGGCGACGGGAGCCAAGGGCTCCATCCCGGGGTGCGGAGCGGGAACGGCGGGATCGGGAGGGCTGGGAGCCGGGAATGACCCCTGGGTGACGGAGCCGGGAGCCGGGAATGACCCCTGGGTGACGGAGCCGGTCTGGACAGGGAGGTGACAACATCCCGACCCGCCCGGACACGCATCCCGAAATTCCCTGAATGCCCTGGAGGGGACAATCCCGGAGCCAACGCCGGGTCGGAGCCGCCCTGCCCTGGGGACTCTCCCGGGACAAACCTTGTCCCTAAAACCCCCCGAATTCCCTGTTTTTCTCCGGGTACACCAGAAAAAAAAAAAA
>NW_016691386.1:0-5563 GCF_001604755.1 Lepidothrix coronata | reverse complement strand
ATTTAGGTTGGAAAAGACCTTTAAACTGATCAAGTCCAATCATTAACCCAGCACTGCCAAGCCCACCACTAAATCATACCCCTAAGGACCACATCTACATATCCTTTAAACACCTTCAGGGATGGTGACTCAACCATGTCCCTGGGCAGCCTGTTCCAATGCTTGACAACCCTTTCAGGGAATATATTTTTCCTGATACCCAATCTAAACTTGTCCTGGCACAACTTGAGGTCATTTCCTCTTGTCTTGTCACTTGTCACTTGGGAGGAGAAACCAACCCACACCTTGCCACAACCTCCTTTCAGGTAGTTGCAGAGAGCAAAAAGGTCTCCCCTCAGCAATAAGTCCTCCCAAACCTACAACCTGCAAAACCTGAAGAGCAACTTACACAAGATGTGCTTCAGAAATTACAACCAGCATGGATATGTATCTATCTTGTTCTGTCCTTGACAAAATTGCTGAGTGACCTCACATTGTTGAAGTGTGGCAGCATACGGTCAACCCCAGGTCTTCACTTCCATCATTTCTAACATAGAAAATCAACACCCTTAATGAAGACAAAATGTATCATGAAGAAAACAAACCTTTTCCAGGGGGCCTAAAAAATGCCTTGTCTTAAATGCTCTCAAATAAAAAATGGAACAAATGGAAATGGACTGTACAGAGAGTATTGAAGGCTTCCCACTGCTGAAATAAGAGCAGAAAACTCTTACCTGCAAATAATACTCTCCTTCGATGACATGTAGCCCATCAAAGGCACCCAGAACATAAATTTCATCTTGCTGCTTCTCCACCATCTTGTAACTCAGATAGCAACAGAGGCCCTGACGACAAATGGCATGATTTCCTTCAGACTCAGTGAGTTCTATGAAGGAGATGAGATCATGGTAAATTAGTGTGCTGATTATATACGATTTGAGTGGCTGAAGCTATACATTCTTTCTTGAGTTTAACTGCACTAGAAATCACTAATTTTGACTAAAATAAGTGGTAACACTGTCAAATCAAAAAGTTCTGTATGCAAAAGATATTACCAAAATTCACATCCTTATTCAAGTGCTTTACATAAATACAGAAATCTTTAATGCTCAGAGGAAAACCTATCCATAAGGAATAAGAGTTGTGTGACATTGGGTTATCAACAACATAACTACCTGAATGGCCCGGATCTGCTTTTACTTGGACGGCAAAGTTTAGAGCTACGTTGTAGCAGGAAGTTTCTCTCAATTCTGCAAGTACATGCACACAAAATTTGTGCTTGAGGTCTAGCATCTGCTTAGGAAAAATAATGAAAACAAAGCCTGCAAAGAAAACGTGACACAATGTCTCCAGCCCAGAGGTACTATTTACAGGACTCACAAGAACGTTTCTCAGAGTCAGGTTTCCACCTAGTGGAGAAAACAAAGTTTGGGCTTTCACGTGACCAAAACAATGATAAATGCCAGGGTCAGACGAAGAAGAATAACACTCATAAACTCTCAGGACTCATTATTTAACAAATAACTAAAACTGTTATAGTCAACTTAAGCATTTCTGAGTTCTGACATAGCACATTTTTAAATCCTTTATATCTTTACAAGTACTCCTGCCCTAATCCTGTTGATATGTGTGTATGCCTGCTGATAGGAATTTCTACTCAGGTCAACTGCACTACACAGATATAAATGTTGCCCATGTGAACAAGACCAATTAGAGCAATATCACATTACCTATCGCACCTAAAGTGGAGTTGTGCGTATTTGCTGAAGAAAGTTGATGCCTGTTCCCATGGCCCATGCTGAGTGAAACTGGACTGCTGACAACAGTGGAAGAGTGTTAATCCAAGCAGTTGGGAACAGAATGGTGTCAACTTGAAATCTGCTTGCCAAGACCACAGCTGGAGTGGTCTAGAGCATACTCTACCACATGATAGAGTATGCCTGTGCAAGTGAAAATGCCAAAGTAGCCAAAGGATGTATTGAAAGTCACAAATCCTGGATCCTTAGGGTAATTAAACTGTTTCTCTGTCATAAAAAGGTTGTACTGTTCATGGAAAAGAGAATGGAGGAAATAAAATATTAGAAAAGAAATCCAACCATTTAAGTTAAAAAACATTGAATACTCATTCACTTAAATACAGGTAATGGAGAACATGTTTTGTGAACATGCTATACCTCAGTTTCAAAGAGGAGAATAATACCACTTCAAGAGAAGTCAAGCACAAATAACTGTGGTTCTGATCTATACCAGTGTAGGGGATTTGTATTTAGTTAGTAAGAGTTTATTTAGGACATTAATGTTTAAATATCTTAAGTGTCACTTCCTACTGAGATGCAGTAAAAACAGAGGGCTTACTGAGCTCTAATTAATTCCATTTAACTACTTGCTATTTAATTCAGAATAGCAGGAACAAAGATATTGTAAGGCAGTGGCTTCCACCTGCCCTCTGACACTTTCTCTATAACGACTCTATGTAGAAACACATTTAAGCCTGGGAAGCAGCTTCTGTTTCTCATCTTTAATCACCTGAGAATCATAATCACTTCCTGAACATTGTAAAATCCTCTCACCTTGTGATAACAAGCCATCAGGTTTCCCTTCTGAGTCAAAGATAATATTGGTATTGTACTGATAGTGGCCATCACTTGGTCACCTTGGATCACTGGAATTGCATGGTTTCCTGTCTCCCATATTTGCAACCACACAGATGGAGTTATTCCTTGCCCAGACAGCTCAGTCTTTCCAGCATGGGTGAGGAAGCAAACCTAATCAGCAGGGAAGGAAGAAAGAAGTAAACGATCAAAACTTTTTGATCCATAAAAATTCTAACGCTAAGATTACAGATCACAAGAGCGATAGGTCTAGGTTAGCCATATCTAATCGGAGGCTGTTATTTTCCGTTATTTGACAGAAGGCAGCAGATTTGTGCTTCAAAGCGTAGCATGCTGAAACTCTTGCATCACCTGACATTAACTGAGGAACACAAGGGTTTCCTTGCAGTGAAAGCAAATCTTTGCACCTTCAAGTCTCCCTTCTGCTGCCGGCATGTGGCACAGCATCGATATTACACCAACACATGGGCTAATCTCTGCAGCTCTCCA
This sequence comes from Lepidothrix coronata, assembly GCF_001604755.1. NCBI lineage: Eukaryota > Metazoa > Chordata > Aves > Passeriformes > Pipridae > Lepidothrix > Lepidothrix coronata. Next base: position 2,483 of record NW_016691386.1, on the reverse strand, counting down.
TTTGGCTGATGTGCTGAGGTAGCTTCTGATTTGTTTCTTCTATGGTATGCATTGTTACTTGCCTATTGCAGCTTCAAAAAATGGAGCAATTTATTAAGAAAAATAACAGAATAAAAAGGCTACCAAATCATGATTCAAAAATGTAAGTTTGGAATTGTGCAGTATATTCTTTCAGTTGTAGCTGTTATTTTATTCAGAAATATTCCTAATATTCTCATAATGTAAACATTTTCTACAACATGCACAGAATAACTTACTGAAATGTAGATTCCATAAGTTTCTTCTTTTAAATAAATCTCAGCCTTTCTGGTGTACAAATAAAGAGAGTTACAGTGAAGAAAAATGACAGAGAAAAACTGCAAAGAAAGTTGTCTGAAGCTATTTATGGCAACTACATGATGACTAACCTGGCTTCATTTCACAGCAGTTGCTCCAAGACACTTAAAACTATCAGTCACGGCTCCTAAAGGTAGCCATCTTTCTTGTCACTGTTCCCCCATTTATAATAGGGACAATACCTTCCAGGATCAGCACATGGAATCCAGTCCACCTGTGAATTTGGGATATCCTCAAGACAAGGGTATATTGTTTCCCTTGTGAAGACCCAGCCACAAATGCCATCTTCAAGAGTCACAATGATATGGGCACCCTGGTACCAACATACAAACCACCAAAACCACCATTAAGACAGGAAAAGATAGTCAGTGTTTACTCAAACAAATGTCTCTAATGAGATCATAATAGCTGTCTGGCTGCTTCTTTGATGGCCACTTCCAAAATTGCCGTATTTTTGTCCATCAGCATCAAGGGTTCCTCAGGAGAAACTGGCACTTCAGTGTCCTCTGGTTGTGCTCACAGACTGCTGCAACACAGGTTCCCAGGGCACAGGCCTCAAGAGCAGATAGCACCAAAGGGTTTTAGGAAGCCCCATGTCTGGAGCCCAGAAATCATCCAAGAGGAGGCCACAGGCAGGCAAAAGCAGAGGGCTTTAAAAAGAGGAAGTCTTGCACAATATCTGGAAGTTTCCCAGGGTGACAGAAAGCTGACACCAGGAGATGCAATCACCCTGCCTGGAAAAACTCACAGCATCAAAGGCAAGAGAGCCACCAGCATTGAGCAATTCTGCCTTACACCACCACAGAGAAGTCACCACTGTGTGGCAGCCGAAGAAATATCACCTGCCACATCTTCGAATGAGTCAGGTGTGGCATTGCTGCAGTAACACAGCTCAAGGCAAGCCTAGGTCACCACAGGAAAACAGTTTGAGAAATCTCAGCAGAGATCAGCACGCATACTTTCCTATAGAAACTGAAGGGCGTAGGGGGCAGGCAGGGCTGTGAGAGGCAAGCAGATAACTCCAAGCTCAGCACCACCACATAGGCACTACCTGTGCCACTCCTGCTCAGGGCTGCTCTGGTCTAGCTGGTTGTAGTTCGGCTATACCTGGCACAGTTCCCACTCATTACAGCTTCACAGTTTGTACAACTGTGTGGGTAATGATAGGTGGGTATTTGGACCTGCCACTGAATGAGACAAGCACAGCACTAGTCAGAGAGTGGCTTAGCTTCCTAAAGAAGACCCGACTGCCCTACTTTAACTATTGTTCCAGGACCTTTGGGTAATCATAGTAAGAGAACATGCTTATGAATTACTTCACAAGGCAAAAAACTTGGAAATCAAGATTCCCTTTCATGTTTCTTTTGTCTCCATTGTGCCCATGAAAGAATGAACAAGGGAGAAGATATGTTGCCAGGAAGTTAGAGGAGTTAGTTAAGCCTGCCTAGTTTCTACTGGTGGTCTGGTGAAGTTTTCACACGCAGCAGGACAACTCATTACTTTCAATGACATTTGTGCTTTTTCTGGTAATCCTGGGCACCCTGAAGTCCTAACAGTACACATGAGGTAAGTGAACAAGTCATTGCACAAAACAAGCTAATTAAGTCTCATGTCTATAGATCTGTATCTTGTGCCCCTTGTGCCTAACTCTAGTTCTCTCAGCTCCTTCTCACCTGGCTTATCATCAGCACTGGCATGGTCAGCATTTCATAAAAACTTGAGGTGTACACTCCTCATTTCAGTAAAGTCTAACACCTGATACAAAAAGGAAAGAAAGATATTGACAGGATGTTCCTAGGGGAAGCCTGCCCTTTCATACCCTGATGTTTCACAGCTGGCTACCATAGCAGTTGTTCTTGCTAGTCCCAAAGAGCGCTGGCAGAGAAAGAATTATTTCTCATGTAAAATCCAGTAACTACTTATAAGAGAAACTGATTGGAAATTGCGAGACAGACCACTTTTCTTATTCATGGAAAAGGAGTACCACAGAGAATCCCTTCCAGTACCCTTTCCAGTGAGTTATGAGCTCAAGGACAAATTAAAAGACTTTTGCCACAACCAAAGTCAAGAAGTCTAGTGAGAGTTTACCAGGCACGTCCTTGTCTCAGTTCCCACAACCAAAGTCAAGAAGTCTAGTGAGAGTTTAC
>NW_016691385.1:0-5575 GCF_001604755.1 Lepidothrix coronata | reverse complement strand
TCCAGCAGAATGAGGTTCAACAAGGCCAAGTGCCGGGTCCTCCACTTTGACCTCAACAACCCCATAAAGTGCTACAGGCTGGGGACAGTGGCTGGAGAGCAGCCAGGCAGAAAGGGACCTGGGAGTTTGGATTGACAGGAATCTGAACATATCCAGCAGTGTGCCCAGGTGGCCAAGAAGACCAATGGCATCCTGGTCTGTGTCAGGAATAGTGTGGCAAACAGGACCAGGGAAGTGATTCTTCCTCCGTACTCAGCACTGGTGGGGCCACACCTTGAGTACTGTGTCCAGTTCTGGGCCCCTCAGTTCAAGAAGGATGTCGAGGTGCTGGAGCAGGTCCAGAGAAGAGCAACAAGGCTGGTGAAGGGACTCAAGCACAAGTCCTATGAGGAGAGGCTGAGAGAGCTGGGGCTGTTCAGCCTGGAGAAGAGAAGGCTCAGGGGAGACCTCATCACTCTCTACAGTTACCTGAAAGTAGGTTGTAGCCACATGGAGGTTGGTCTCTTCTCCCAGGCAACCAGCAGTAGGACAAGAGGGCACAGTCTTAAACTGTGCCAGGGGAGGTTTAGGTTGGATATTAGGAAGAAATTTTTTACAGACAGAGTAATCAGACATTGGAATGGGCTGCCCAGGAAGGTGGTGGATTCTCCCTCCCCTGGACATTTTTAAGATAAGACTGTATGTGGCACTTAGTGTCATGGTCTAGTAACCACAGCAGTGTTGGATCAAGGGTTGGACTTGCTGATTTCAGAGGTCTTTTCCAACCTGCTTGATTCTATGATTCTATTATATGATTCTATATACATATTGGTCCAGTGGAATTGAGCTTGTGCTAGGCAATGCACAGACAAAGAATGTCTTCATACTTCTGAGGGAAAATGCATGAGAAAAATGACTCTTAAGTGTTCTCATTTCCACCTAGACAACTTGCAGCCTCAACCCATCCTAATAGAAACCAAGGTTTATGGTAAGTATTTCATGCACCATTGGGTTCTGCTCATCTCTCAGTTTTGTGTCCGGCTTATGGGAGCAAGGATATAACTGGGCTTTTTTTAATTGAGAAGTTTTTTCATTAAGGAACTGTACTTGTGTCTTCCAGGATGCAAGACAGAAGCTGTGGCCAGGCCTTGCCTCTTTCTTAAATGCTGAAGGAGGTTTACTGTGCAGAGAGAGGCGCCAATAAGGAATATCCTGAAAATATGTCAGAAGCTTCATCTTATCATGACTTTTTCTATGATTCCCTGTCAGACATACAGAATGGTGAATTTTCAAATGAACTTTCTGCCTTCCTTACGCAGGAGGAGATATGTAAGAGCCTTGACATAGCTCGAGAAGCCATTGCCAGTTCCATGAAAGAGGATCAGAATGCAGCACCAGACTTTACTCATTATCTCAACACTTCTCTTTCTAGCCCTTCAGAAATACCTTCTTTCAGGGACAGCAAACTGCATGAGCAAGATGCTTTACAGAGGTCTCAAGCAAGTAGTCTGACTTCATCTGCTGCAAGTCACATTCTCCTAAGTAATCAGAAAGAGCAATCCACCGCATCTCAGACAGCAGATAGTTTTGTCACAGTTTCTAGGAGGCAAACACCTTTTCTAACTGCTAGTCCCAGCTTCATCAGAAGACTGAAACATTCAGAGAAAGATGGTCCATATATGCCTAAGACAAGCCCAAAGTCTGAATCAACATCCCAGGAAGAAGTTCCGTTCAGGAACAAGATGTGTGACAAAGCTGCCACATTTATAGAAGAATTGTCATCTATATTTAGACAGGCAGCACAGACAAGAGGCCGAAGTCCTGATGGGGACTCTTCTTCTCCAGACAGTGGATACCTGTCTCCTAACAAGAAACAACCAGCTTTAAGTACGTTGGTGAACCATGAGTTTGACAAACCACATGAAGAGGTTGACCCCGAGGCAAAATTACGTGGAGTTCATCTGAATGGAGAACACTTTTCTGAAAGGGGCAGCATCACTCAGAGCAAAATGACCCTTTGCCGTCCCTTCATCAACATGGAAGAGAATGAATTTTCACCACCTCAATTCACTCAGAAGCTCCGGAGCCAGGAAGTTGCTGAAGGAAACAAAGTATTGCTGGAGTGCAGAGTTGCAGGCAACCCAGTCCCTGATGTCAGGTAAGTGCTAAGTCACCAGATATCATCATCTGATTGTGGGAGATACCTAAGGTCAGGTATCACAGTGAACCTGCTTAGGGGTAGTCATGCAAGAACAGTCGATCATGCAGTTTTACAAAGCACATGAATAACAGATTCTGATGGCTTTTCTTCTCAGGAGTGTTTCATTGTTATCTGCTTGAGAAATTAATTTCTGCTTGATTCAAGAGCCACACGGCAAAATTAGAAAAAGAATTGGCTCTAGCAGCATTCTGTGTGATTGTTACCTAATTAATCTAGGTAAAAGAATTCACAACTTGCCTCTGAAGAGCATATCTCAGGCAGCTGATACGCTTTTTACTGCCAATTAATTAGAATGTCTCCAAGACCCATAGCAATGGGATTTGGGGTCTATACTATAATCTAAAATTTTCTGAATCTAGCCAAGTATCCTATTGTGTAAGACATTTCCAAGACATTAAGATGATCTGCTATTCAAAACCTCTTCTAATACTTTATCATAAGATTTATGTGCATTTGCTTTTGTTCAGTGACAAAAGCTACAACTAACTGCTGGGTAAGTTTGTCTGTTTTATTTGTTTTGGTTTTATTATGAATAACGCAATGCTTTCCACTGTCTTCCTTTACTTCTAAAATTAAGCAGTGCATAAATAGTGTTTGGCACCTCACAGGTCTGAGCCTTAATGCTTATCACACTCAGAGATACATTATACCTCTAGTTTATATAGTACCTCACAAGCTATTTTGGTTTAAAGTAATACTTAATATTTTCTAAGGAATATTTTGTCCAAAAATTCATATTTGGACAGGACAGAATTTGTAGTTCTACATTCAGAACTTGCTGTAAGGTTCTTTAGCTACATCTGAAGACAACATAACTCTTTAAAAGTTCTCAACATTTCCTTAAAAGTATGTAGGAAGCACTTTCTTGTAACACTTGTGTGCTTTTTTTGTATCTTTTGCTGTGAAGTCAAGTAGATTTAAAAAGTACAGCTTTGAAATGTCATGTTATAGCTATATGTGCTTATATATGCTTTCATTTCAAGGTGGAAGTTACTTTGTAGATAATATCTCCAGAAACTCTTGTTTGTGATTATTGAAGACAACAGCATTGCCTATATCCTTATCTGAGTCTTCAGTGTATTCAAGAGAAGCTGAATATTGAGACACTGAAATTTTTACAGGGTCAAAAGATCATTTATAGAGGCATCAAGTCTATTCAATTGTTCTTGTATAAAAAGTGGAAAAAGTTGTACCTCAGCACTTGAGTACATTGGTTATGTACTCAAGCTTATGTAGATTGTCCTACAAAATGAAGCCAACTAATCTTCTAAACCAAGACAAGCTGTAGATATAAGTATGCTAAATAAGGGACTTACACCACAAATCTTGCCAACAGGTCAGGAAGCTTACCCAAAAAATATAATTGTAATGCCTAAATTCTAATGCCCATCAAGCAATATGAGAGACATGTCATGTCATTATAGTTGTTTATTTTTTAGAGTTTTTTTAATATTTGCTGGGGAAAAGAAAAAGACAAGAATCACAGTCATGGGTGCAAAAGAATTCCAGTTGTTTGTTCTTCTTCAGACTTTCATGAAGCAGGAAAGGGAAATTGTAGAAGTCACACAATTATGACAGACAGACTCCTCCATCTCTCTCTGTTTCTTCTCTTAGAGTCTTCCTTCCCTCACACTAAGATGTTGCAGCTACCAGTGTAACTGATTTGGACATTAGGGCAGCAAAAGGTCTTACCTTCTAGTATTTTTTTTGTGGTTTTTGTTGTGCTGGGGTTAGGCAGTATCTATCCTTTGATCTTCAACCTTTATTGGATGCAGAGGGAAACACAGTGACAAAGGATGAGGAAAAGGCTGTTGTATGTAATGCCATCAGTCTTTCACAGCAAGATAATTTTTTCTCTGGGTACTCAGCTCCCTAAACTGGAAAACAGGGACAGGGAGCAAAATGAAACACCCATAATCCAGGAGGACATGGTCAGCAATCTGCTGTGCCACCTAGACACAAGGGAGTCTATGGGGGTGGTTGAGAAGGTGCACACTTCGCTGGGTAAAAACAGGCTGGACGGCCAGGTGCAGAGAGTGGTGGGGAATGGAGTTACATCTTTCTCACAGCTGGTCAAAAAAATGCTCCCCAGGGCTTGGTACTGGGACCAGTTCTGTTGAACACCTTTGTCAACAATCTGGACCAAGGGATCATAGCAACCTCAGCAACTTGGCAAACATCAAGTTGGGTGGGAGTGTTAATCAGCTTGTGGGTAGGAAAGCTCTAAAAAGGGATCTGGACAGGCTGGATCAATGGCCTTAGGCCAATTGTATGAGGTTTAATAAGACCAAATATTGGGTCCTGCCCTTGGGTCACAACAACCCCCTGCAGTGCTACAGGCTTGGGGCAGAGCAGCTGGAAAGCTGCCTGGCAGAAAATGACCTGTGGGTGCTGCTCCACAGCTGCTGAACCTGATCCAGCAGTGTGCCCAGGTGGCCTAGAAGGCCAATGGTATCCTGGATTGTATCAGAAATAGTGTGACCAGCAGGACCAGGATCAGTAGTGATCATCCCCCTGTACTCAGCATTGGTGAGGCCACACCTTGAATTCTATGTTTAGTTGTGGTCCCCTCACTACTGGAAAGACAATGAGGTGCTGGACTGTGTCCAGAGAAGGGCAACAAAGCTGGTGAAAGGACTAGAGAACAAATCTTATGAGGAGTGGCTGAGGGAGCTGGTGTTGTTTAGCCTGGAGAAAAGGAGGCTCAGGGAGCACCTTATTGCTCTCTACAACTACTGGAAAGGATGTCTTAGTGAGGTGGGTGTTAGTCTCTTCTTCCAGGTAACAAATGAGAGGATGAGAGGAAATGACCTCAAGATCATCAGGGATTGGATTTGGATTGGATATTAGGAAACATTTCTTCACTGAACTAGTGGTCAGGCATTGCAACGAATTTCCCAGGGAAGTGGTGGAATCACTGTTCCTGTAGGTGTTCAAAAGGCATGTGGATGTGGCACTTGGGGATATGGTTTAGCGGTAAACAGAGTGGTGCTGGGTGAATGGTTGGACTCGCTGATATTAGAGGTCTTTTCCAACCTTATCAACTCCATGATATGACAGCTGACATACTGTTACCGATACTTTTGAGTTGTAAAATAGAGTACTAGGAACAGTCAGAGGGACCACTCTTAAGGAAAAAAAAGTAATTACTATTAATTAATACTAAAGAACTTTTCACCTTACCCATCTGTAGATTAGATACTTAACATAAGTCACCCTAGACTCCATCAGCACTCACTAGAGAAAAGCACATCTACCAAAAGTCACTTAGCTGTTTGTTACATTGATAAGAACTTTTATAATGGCCAGTCTTCGCGAGCAAAGATTTGGGAAAGGTCATTAACCCTTCGAGCCTGCGCAGTGGATTTTTTAGGT
>NW_016691384.1:4681-5590 GCF_001604755.1 Lepidothrix coronata | reverse complement strand
GTCATTGGGGTCAGTGGGGTCAGTGTGGGGTTATTGGGGTCAGTGTGGGGTCAGTGGGGTCAGTGGGGTCAGTGTGGGGTCAGTGGGGTCAGCGGGGTCAGTGTGGGGTCAGTGGGGTTATTGGGGTGAGTGTGGGGTCAGTGGGGTCAGCAGGGCCAGCGTGGGGTCATTGGGGTGAGTGTGGGGTCAGTGTGGGGTCATTGGGGTTGTCAAGGTCAGCGTGGGGTCATCATGGGGTCATTGGGGTCTCCATGGGGTCACTGGGGTCAGCGTGGGGTCATTAGGGTCTCCTCGGAATCATTGGGGTCATCATGGGGTCACTGGGGTCATCATGGGGTCATTGGGGTCTCCATGGGGTCATTGGGGTCACAGGTGATCCCGGGGGTCTCTGTGGGGTCATCGGGGTCACAGGTGATCCCGGGGGTCTCTGTGGGGTCATTGGGGTCTCTGTGGGGTCATTGGGGTCAGTGTGGGCTCACTGGGGTCACAGGTGATCCCGGGGGTCTCTGTGGGGTCATCGGGGTCATAGGTGATCTTGGGGGTCTCTATGGGGTCATTGGGGTCTCTGTGGGGTCATTGGGGTCTCTGTGAGGTCACTGGGGTCACAGGTGATCCCGGGGGTCTCTGTGGGGTCATCGGGGTCTCTGTGAGGTCACTGGGGTCACGGGTGATCCCAGGGGTCTCTGTGGGGTCATTGGGGTCACAGGTGATCCCGGGGGTCTCTGTGGGGTCATTGGGGTCTCCGTGGGGTCACTGGGGTCACAGGTGATACCGGGGGTCTCTGTGGGGTCATTGGGGTCTCTGTGGGGTCACTGGGGTCATAGGTGATCTTGGGGGTCTCTGTGGGGTCACTGGGGTCTCTGTGGGGTCATTGGGGTCGCAGGTGATCCCGGGGGTCTCTCTGGGGTC
>NW_016691384.1:2945-4297 GCF_001604755.1 Lepidothrix coronata | reverse complement strand
GGGGTCAGTGGGGGGTCACTGGGGTCATCATGGGGTCATTGAGGTCAGTGTGGGGTCATTGGGGTCAGCGGGGTCAGCAGGGGGTCATTGGGGTCAGTGGGGTCAGTGTGGGTTCAGTGGGGTGAGCGTGGGGTCATCAGGGTCAGTGTGGGGTCAGTGTGGGGTCAGCAGGGTCAGCGTGGGGTCACTGGTGTCAGTGTGGGGTCAGTGTGGGGTCAGCGTGGTCAGCGTGGGGTCATTGGGGTTTTCAAGGTCAGTGTGGGGTCATCACGGGGTCAGTGGGGTCAGCGTGGGGTCATTGGGGTCTCCTCGGAATCACTGGGGTCATCATGGGGTCAGTGGGGTCATCATGGGGTCATTGGGGTCTCTGTGGGGTCATCGGGGTCCCAGGTGATCCCGGGGGTCTCTGTGGGGTCATTGGGGTCTCTGTGGGGTCACTGGGGTCACAGGTGATCCCGGGGGTCTCTATGGGGTCATTGGGGTCTCCGTGGGGTCACTGGGGTCACAGGTGACCCCGGGGGTCTCTGTGGGGTCATTGGGGTCTCTGTGGGGTCATCGGGGTCTCTGTGGGGTCACTGGGGTCACAGGTGATCCCGGGGGTCTCTATAGGGTCATTGGGGTCTCTGTGGGGTCATTGGGGTCTCTATGGGGTCATTGGGGTCCCAGGTGACCCCAGTGGTCTCTATGGGGTCACTGGGGTCATAGGTGATCTTGGGGGTCTCTGTGGGGTCACTGGGGTCATCATGGGGTCATTGGGGTCTCTGTGGGGTCACTGGGGTCCCAGGTGACCCTGGGGGTCTCTGTGGGGTCACTGGGGTCCCAGGTGATCTCGGGGGTCTCTATGGGGTCACTGGGGTCCCAGGTGACCCTGGGGGTCTCTGTGGGGTCACTGGGGTCTCTGTGGGGTCATTGGGGTCTCTGTGGGGTCACTGGGGTCACAGGTGATCCTGGGGGTCTCTATGGGGTCATTGGGGTCTCTGTGGGGTCATTGGGGTCACAGGTGATCCTGGGGGTCTCTGTGTGGTCACTGGGGTCCCAGGTGACCCCGGTGGTCCCCAGGTGACCCCCCCGTCCCTTTTCCCCCCCCAGGGCGACTCGGGGGGCCCGCTGGTGTGCGGGTCGGAGCTGCAGGGCATCGTGTCCTGGGGGATGCAGGTCTGCGGCCAGGAGGGCAAACCGGGCGTCTACACCCGGGTCTGCGCCTTCACCGCCTGGATCCGGGACACCATCCGCAAAAACGGGGGGGACTGAGACCCCGAAACCCACCCCGGACCCCAAAATCCATCCTGAGACCCCTAAACCCACCCCAGACCCCAAAAACAACCCCTGACACCCCATAAACCATCCCCGGA
>NW_016691384.1:0-1264 GCF_001604755.1 Lepidothrix coronata | reverse complement strand
CACCCCCTGACACCCCAGAACCCACCCCGGACCCCAAAAACACCTCCTGGAACCCCAAAACCCTCCCCGGACCCCAAAAACACCTCCTGGAACCCCAAAACCATCCCTGGACCCCAAAAACAGCCCCCGAGACCCCAGAACCCGCCCCGGACCCCAAAAACAACCCCTGACACCCCATAAACCATCCCCGGAACCCAAAATTGACCCCGGACCCCAAAACCACACCCTGAAACCCCAAAACCCGCCCCAGACCCCAAATACATCTCCTGGCACCCCAAAAACAACCCCGGACCCCAAAAACACACCCTGAAACCCCAGAATCCGCCCCGGACCCCAAAACCAACCCCTGACACCCCAAAACCATCCCCGGACCCCAAAAACAAACCCTGACACCCCAGAACCCGCCCCGGACCCCCAAAACCATCCCCTGACCTCAAAAACCATCCCCAGAACCCAAAACCAACCCCTGAAACCCCAGAACCCGCCTCGGACCCCAAAAACACACCCTGACACCCCAGAACCCGCCTCGGACCCCAAAAACACCTCCTGAAACCCCAAAACCCACCCTGGACCCCAAAAACAACCCCTGACACCCCAAAACCCGCCTCGGACCCCAAAACCATCCCCGGACCCCCAAAACATCCCCCGAGACCCCAAAACACCTGAGGGGCTTCACCCGGGTCTGCGCCTTCACCGCCTGGATCCGGGACACCATCCGCAGGAACGGGGGGGACTGAGACCCCAAAAACATCCTCGGACCCCAAAAACACCTCCTGGAACCCCATAAACCATCCCCGGACCCCAAAAACATCCTCGGACCCCAAAAACACTCCCTGGAACCCCAGAACCATTCCCGGACCCCAAAAACAGCCCCTGACACCCCATAAACCATCCCCGGAACCCAAAACCGACCCCGGACCCCAAAAACACACCCTGAGACCCCAAAACCCGCCCCAGACCCCAAAACCATCCCCGGACCCCAAAACCACACCCTGAGACCCCAGAATCCACCCCGGACCCCAAAAACACCCCCCGAGACCCCAGAACCCGCCTCGGACCCCAAAACCATCCCCTGACCTCAAAAACCATCCCCGGAACGCAAAAACAACCCCTGACACCCCAAAACCCACCCCGGACCCCAAAAACACCCCCCGAGACCCCAAAACACCTCCTCGGACCCCAAAACCATCCCCTGACCTCAAAAACCATCCCCGGAACGCAAAAACAACCCCTGACACCCCAAAACCCACCCCGGACCCCAAAA
>NW_016691383.1:3357-5596 GCF_001604755.1 Lepidothrix coronata | reverse complement strand
CTCACGCCGAGCGCCGGTTGAGCCTCGTGTCCCGCAGGGCGAAGACGTGCCCGGTGCCTTTGTCGCTGGCGGCGCAGAGGAAGGAGCAGTCGGGGCTGAAGGCCAGGCTGGGGGGGCACAGACACCCCAAAATCACATCGGGGGGGGTCCCCAAATCCTCACAGACACCCTGAGACCCCCCCAAGTCCCTCCCAGTGCCACCAGTGCCTCCCAGTGCCCCCCAGCTGCAGCAGAGCCTGCTGGGGTTGAGCTCCACAGGACCAGGCTGGGGGGGCACAGACACCCCAAAATCACACCGGGGGGGTCCCCAAATCTTCACAGACACCCCCAGGCCCTTCCAGTGCCTCCCAGTGTCACCAGTCCCTCCCAGTGCCCCCCAGCTGCAGCAGAGCCCAGTGGGGTCAGTGCCCCAGCAGTGGGGGCTGAACGCCAGGCTGGGGGGGCACAGGCACCCCAAAATCACATCGGGGGGGTCCCCAAATCCTCACAGACATCTCCAGTGCCACCAGTCCCTCCCAGTCCCTCCCACTGCCTCCCAGTGCCCCCCAGCTGCAGCAGAGCCTGGTGGGGTCAAGCTCCACAGGGCCAGGCTGGGGGGGCACAGACACCCCAAAATCACACCGGGGGGGGTCCCCAAATCCTCACAGACACCTCCAGGCCCTCCCAGTGCCTCCCCAGTCCCTCCCAGTGCCTCCCAGTGCCACCAGTGCCTCCCAGTGCCCCCCAGTTGCAGCAGAGCCCAGTGGGGTCAGTGCCCCAGCAGTGGGGGCTGAACGCCAGGCTGGGGGGGCACAGGCACCCCAAAATCACATCGGGGGGGGTCCCCAAATCCTCACAGACACCCTGAGACCCCCCCAAGTCCCTCCCAGTGCCACCAGTCCCTCCCAGTGCCCCCCAGTTGCAGCAGAGCCCGGTGGGGTTGAGCTCCACAGGGCCAGGCTGGGGGGGCACAGACACCCCAAAATACCCTCGGGGGGGTCCCCAAATCCTCAGGGACACCCCCAGGCCCTCCCAGTGCCTCCCCAGTCCCTCCCAGTGCCTCCCAGTGCCACCAGTGCCTCCCAGTGCCCCCCAGCTGCAGCAGAGCCCAGTGGGGTCAGTGCCCCAGCAGTGGGGGCTGAACGCCAGGCTGGGGGGGCACAGACACCCCAAAATCACATCGGGGGGGTCCCCAAATCCTCAGGGACACCCCCAGGCCCTCCCAGTGCCTCCCCAGTCCTTCCCAGTGCCACCAGTGCCTCCCAGTGCCCCCCAGTTGCCGCAGAGCCCGGTGGGGTCGAGCTCCACAGGGCCAGGCTGGGGGGGCACAGACACCCCAAAATACCCTCGGGGGGGGGTCCCCAAATCCTCAGGGACACCCCCAGGCCCTCCCAGTATCCCCAGTCCTTCCCAGTGCCACCAGTCCCTCCCAGTCCCTCCCACTGCCTGCCAGTGCCACCAGTGCCTCCCAGTGCCCCCCAGCTGCAGCAGAGCCTGCTGGGGTCGAGCTCCACAGGGCCAGGCTGGGGGGGCACAGACACCCCAAAATCACATCGGGGGGGTCCCCAAATCCTCAGGGACACCCCCAGGCCCTCCCAGTCCCTCCCAGTGCCACCAGTCCCTCCCAGTGCCCCCCAGCTGCAGCAGAGCCTGGTGGGGTCGAGCTCCACAAGGCCAGGCTGGGGGGGCACAGACACCCCAAAATACCCTCGGGGGGGGTTCCCCAAATCCTCAGGGACACCCCCAGTCCCTCCCAGTATCCCCAGTCCTTCCCAGTGCCACCAGTCCCCCCCAGTCTCTCCCAGTGCCCCCCAGTTGCAGCAGAGCCCAGTGGGGTCAGTGCCCCAGCAGTCGGGGCTGAACGCCAGGCTGGGGGGGCACAGACACCCCAAAATCACACCGGGGGGGTCCCCAAATCCTCACAGACACCCCCAGGCCCTCCCAGTCCCTCCCAGTGCTCCCAGTGCCTCCAGTGCCCCCAGTCTCACCAGTACAGGGTGGCAGGGTCGGTTCCCCTCCTGAGCTCCAGCAGCCTGGCCCAGTGCCTCCCAGTGCCCCCAGTGCCCCCAGTGCCCCCAGTCTCACCAGGACAGTGTGACAGGGTGTCCCCAGTGCCCCCAGTCCCTCCCAGTGCCCCCAGTTTCACCAGTACAGGGTGGCAGGGTCAGTTCCCCTCCTCAGTTCCAGCAGCCGTGCCCAGTGCCCCCAGTGCCCCCAGTGCTCCCAGTCTCACCAGTACAGTGTCACAGTCCCTCCCAGT
>NW_016691383.1:0-896 GCF_001604755.1 Lepidothrix coronata | reverse complement strand
CACTGGGCCATACTGGGAAATTCCTGTGCGTGCACTGGGCCATACTGGGAGGCACTGGGGGTAACTGGGAGGAGCTGGGAGGATACTGGGCCATACTGGGAGATCCACGGGGGGTCACTGGGAGGCACTGGGAGGGCACTGGGAGCTCCCCAGTCCATACTGGAAGGCACTGGGAGCTCCCTGGGCCGTACTGGGATGAACTGGGAGAGCGCTGGGGGTTACTGGGTTAAACTGGGAGGGCGCTGGGGGTTACTGGGCTGAACTGGGCTGAACTGGGAGGGCACTGGGGGTTACTGGGCTGAACTGGGAGGGCACTGGGGGTTACTGGGCTGTACTGGGATGAACTGGGAGAGCGCTGGGGGTTACTGGGCTGTACTGGGAGGAACTGGGAGAGCACTGGGGGTTACTGGGCTGAACTGGGAAGGCACTGGGAGGTTGCTGGGCCGTACTGGGATGAACTGGGAGAGCACTGGGGGTTACTGGGCTGTACTGGGCTGTACTGGGATGAACTGGGAGGGCACTGGGGGTTACTGGGCCGTACTGGGATGGACTGGGAGAGCACTGGGGGTTACTGGGCTGAACTGGGAGGGCGCTGGGGGTTACTGGGCCGCACTGGGATGAACTGGGAGGGCGCTGGGGGTTACTGGGTTGTACTGGGAGGGCGCTGGGGGTTACTGGGCTGTACTGGGAGGGCGCTGGGGGTTAATGGGCTGTACTGGGTTAAACTGGGAGGTTGCTGGGGGTTACTGGGCTGTACTGGGCCGTACTGGGATGAACTGGGAGGGCATTGGGGGTTACTGGGCTGAACTGGGATGAACTGGGAGGGCGCTGGGGGTTACTGGGTTGTACTGGGAGGGCGCTGGGGGTTACTGGGCTGTACTGGGATGAACTGGGAG
>NW_016691382.1:3892-5601 GCF_001604755.1 Lepidothrix coronata | reverse complement strand
AATTTATTCATGGCCTTAATCACCCCCAACAAACAGGCCATCCCTGCCCCCAGGAGCTTTTCCAGGGAGTTATTTTTAGGTCTCTCGGCGTTCTTGGTGGGATGGGGAAGGACGCGGGGCAAGAGGTTCAGGGGTGGAACCGGTTGAGTTCATCCAGATCCAAAGGCAGAAATTCTCCGGAGTCAGGGCAGGGACAAAGTGCTTCCCAAGGGTATTTATGGTCGGACTCGATGATCTCAGAGGCTTTTTCCAACCTCAGTGGCTCTGTGATTCTCTTCATCCCATCCCTGGAAGTGTCCAAGGCCAGGGTGGAGCTACCTGGGATGGTGGCACTAGATGAGCTTTAATGTCCCTTCCAACCCAAACCATCCTGGGATTCTTTGATTCCATAAGGATGTGCTTTTTCCTGAAGAAATCAATCATCCCACCCCCTCTCTTCTTTCCCAAGTGTTGTCACTCCTGTGTCTTGTACCTTCCCAAATCCATGGAATGTGGGTGGTGACACGGATGGAGTGAGTTGGTTGGTTCTCAGCCACTGTGTTGTCATCCCACGGCACAGGGAGCAGGGAGAGGATCCCTCCTCTTGGCAGCAGGATGGACTTCCAATTTTTATCAGTCTGGGAATGATGGAAAGGAATGATTTGTGTTTACAAAAATAGAGGGAGGCCAAAAGCCAGGGCCAAAGGGGAAGGGCCCTGCAAGTCCTCTGGAAAACTGGAGGGTTTCCAGCCTTTCCCACTCTGTGAGGCTGGAATTCTCTGAGGCTGTGAGTCGGTGATTCTGGGATTCTGTGAGACTGGAATTCTGTGAGTCTGAGATTCTGTGATTCTGTGATTCTGGAATTCTATGGTTCTATGAGTCTGGAATTCTGTGATTGTGGAATTCTGTGGTTCTGTGAGTCTGTGATTCTGTGAGTCTGGAATTCTGTGAGTCTGGGATTCTGTGAGTCTGGAAATCTTGAATTCTGGGATTCTGTGAGTCTGGAATTCTAGGATTCTTTGAGTCTGGAATTCTGTGAATCTGAGATTCTGTGAGTCTGGGAGTCTGTGAGTCTGGAATTCTATGGTTCTATGAGTCTGGAATTCTGTGATTGTGGAATTCTGTGGTTCTGTGAGTGTGATTCTGTGAGTCTGGAATTCTGTGAGTCTGGAATTCTGTGAGTCTGGGATTCTGTGAGTCTGGAATTCTATGAGTCTGGAATTCTGGAATTCTAGGATTCTGTGAGTCTGGAGTTCCAGAATTCTGAGAGTCTGAGATTCTGGAATTCTGTGAATCTGGAATTCTATGATTCTGTGAGTCTGGAAGTCTGTGATTCTGGGATTCTATGAGTCTGGAATTCTGTGAGTCTGGAATTCTGGAATTCTAGGATTCTGTGAGTCTGGAATTCTGGAACAGGCTCAGGGTGGAGGGACTCCCCAGGAAAAACAGGAAGAAAATCTGTGGGATTTCAGCCGTGGAACTGAATGGCAGAATGTTATGGAAAACAACCTTGGAAATGGGATTATAAAGGGATTAAAGAAACTCCTGGGTCATAAAGGCAGTGGGTTAGACACTCCTGACCTTCCTAAACTAGTGGGACACAGCCATGGGAAATGCAGTTCTAGCCTTGTCCTGTTTGTTCTTTGCTTCCCTCACTTCCCAGTGTCGGAAATGATCCCAAAAGTCTCTTGTCTTGACATGATTTTCCTAACTTCCGTTTGCAGCCCGGT
>NW_016691382.1:0-1377 GCF_001604755.1 Lepidothrix coronata | reverse complement strand
CAGGGATGGGGATGAATAAAATCACGGAGTCCTTGAGGTTGGAAAAGACCCTTGAGAGCATCGAGTCCAGCCACAAACACCCTGGAGAAGCACCTTGTTGGATAAAATGAACATCTGCAGGGCAATGGGAATCACTGAATCCCAGAATGGGTTGTGATGGAAGGACCTTGGAGATCATCCCATTCCACCCCCTGCCATGGGCAGGGACACCTTCCACTAGCCCAGGTTGCTCCAACCTGGCCTTGGACACTTCCAGGGATGGAGCAGCCACAGCTTCTCTGGGAAATCTATTCCAGTCCCTCCCCACCCTCCCAGCCAGGAATTCCTTCCCAATATCCCATCTAAATTTATCCTCTTTCAGCTTGAAGCCATTCCCCGTGTCCTGTCCCTCCATGCCTTGTCCCCAGTCCCTGTCCAGCTCTCCTGGAGCCCCTTTAGACCCTGGAAGTGGCTCCAAGGTCTCCCTGGAGCCTTCTCTTCTCCAGGGGAACCCCCCACCTACATCAGTTGGATCTGTGGGAACTTCCCTGTTCATTTAAGCCAACTGACCCTCCAGCTCAGGAAGCACATCTGAACCCTCACACGAGGAATAAACCCCTTTCCTTTACAACAGAATAACTCCCAAAGGGGCAAAACGCATCAGCTGCTCCACACAGCCCTCAGTGAAGGCTGGAAACCCAGCTAAAGCATCATTCCAGTTCCTCCTGGTCCCTTTGCAGCTTTGGAAGGTCACAACACGCCCCACAGGCCGCTTATTTTGGAACTCGTTATCTAATCGGGGTAAATTACTCAGGAAAGTGGAATTTGGTGGTTTCTGAGGGATCACGGCCCCATAAGAGCCCTGATAGGCAAAGGGCAGCTCCTCACCCCATCATTTATATCCCTGGTGCTGCTCAGAGGCCTCTTGTCCCCGGGCTGGGGAGATTAATGAGGGGAATCGATTGAGAGGAGGAAAAACCGCATGAAAAACGGCCCCGAGCTCTGGGAGGTTTTTCTGGGGCAAAGGAAAAACCCAGAGAGGCAGAAAATCAATGGGAAGGAAACAAGAAGATGAAAAAACGAAGAGCAGGAGCGGGAGGTTTTGTGAGGCGAGGCGGTAAATAATATTTAAGGGCCTAAAGGGTTCCTGGCTGAGAGGGTCTGTTGGAAGGAGGTTGGAAAGGATAACTGAGGGAAATGTGGGGTGGGTAGAAGTCAAATTAGGGAATGGTAAAGAACAGCTGAAGCTGCTTGGGTTTGGTACCCAATACTCCCTGTTCTTTCAGCAGAATCAGAGAATCAGCTGGGTTGGAAGGAACCTCTGAGATCATCCAGTCCAACCCTTGATCCAACCCCGCCGTGGTTCCCAGCCCATGGCACTGATGCCACATCCAGTCT
>NW_016691381.1:4523-5607 GCF_001604755.1 Lepidothrix coronata | reverse complement strand
CAAACCTCCCACAGTGACCCCAAACCTCCCCAGGGCATCCAACCCCCCACAGGGCTCCTAAACCTCCCCATGGTGACCCCAAACCATCCCCAGGGTACCCCCTCATGCCCGTCTGCAGCCTGGGGGGCACGGGGGCACGGGGGTCAGGGGGGCACCCCAAAAACCCACCACAGTCACAGCAAACCTCCCACAGTGACCCCAAACCTCCCCAGGACACCCAAACCCCACCCAGGGCACCCAAACCATCCCCAGGGCACCCAAACCATCCCCAGGGCACTCAAACCATCCCAGAGTGACCCCCAACCTCCCCAGGGCCCCCCGCATGCCCGTCTGCAGCCTGGGGGGCACGGGGGTCAGGGGGGGTGCCCCAAAAACCAGACACGGTGACCCCCGACCTCCCCAGAGCTCCTAAACCATCCCAGAGTGACCCCAAACCTCCCCAGGGCACCCAAACCATCCCCAGGGCACCCAAACCATCCCACAGTGACCCCCAACCTCCCCAGGGCACCCACATGCCCGTCTGCAGCCTGGGGGGCACGGGGGTCAGGGGGGCACCCCAAAAACCAGACACACTGACCACCAACCTCCCCAGGGCACCCAAACCATCCCCAGGGCACTCAATCCCCCCCCACAGCGACCCCAAACCTCCCCAAAGCCCCCCCCTCGTGCCCATCTGCAGGCTGGGGGGCACAGGGAGGGGGGTGAGGGTGGGCACCACCCCTGGGCACCCCAAAAAAGCCCCAGGGGGGGTTTTGTGCCCCCCAAGGGGGGGTTTTGTGCCCCCCAAGGGGGGGTTTTGTGCCCCCCAAGGGGGGTTTTGTGCCCCCCAAGGAGGGGTTTGTGCCCCCCAAGGGGGGGTTTGTGCCCCCCAAGGAGGGGTTTGTGCCCCCCAACGGGGGGTTGTGCCCCCCAAGGGGGGGTTTGTGCCCCCGGCCCCTTTGGGTGCCACACGGGGGGAGGGGGGTGGGCACCCTACACAGCCGGGGGGTCTCTGTTTGCAGCCAGTGCACACCAGGACCCCACTGGGGGGGGTCGTGGTCGGCTTAATTGGCTGCAGGGGGGGCACCCCAAAACCTGGGGGAGA
>NW_016691381.1:0-1607 GCF_001604755.1 Lepidothrix coronata | reverse complement strand
TGGTGGGCACCCTACACAGCCGGGGGGTCTCTGTTTGCAGCCAGTGCACACCAGGACCCCACTGGGGGGGGTCGTGGTCGGCTTAACTGGCTGCAGGGGGGGACCCCAAAACGACCCCAACCCCCCCCTCAAATCCCCGGGGACCCCCTAAAAAGCCCCCCTTACCCTCGGAGCTGAGCTGCTCGTACTCGTCCGACACCATGTGCCCGCACAGGGGGAACTCGTCCACCTTCGCCTTCTTCCTCCCCAGGTCGAAGATGCGGATTTTGGGGTCTGGGGGGCAGGGGGAGCACGGGGGGGGGTCAGTGGGAGGCTTTGGGGGTGATTTTGGGGGGCGTTTCGGGGGTTCCGAACTCACCAGGGACCCCCCGGCAGAAGCGGGACTTGGGGTAGGGTTTGTTCTTGCAGTACCGGTAACTGCGGGGGGGTCAAAAAAGGGTCAAAAAAGGGGCGGAGGGGGGGTTGGGGGACCCCCAAACCTCGGGAGGTCCCTCCCAGACCCCCCCGATCCCTCTGAGAGCCCCTAAAATGCACCCACCTCCCCCAGACCCCCCTTTTTAACCCCCAAACGACCCCGTCCCCAAGACGCCATTTTAATCCCCACACCTTCTTTTTAAACACGACCCGGACCCCTTTTTTTAACCCCTAAATGACCCCCCCAGAGCCTCTTTTTAACCCCCAAACGACCCCGTCCCCAAGACTCTCTTTTTAACCCCCACACACCTTCTTTTTAAATCGACCCGGCCCCCCTTTTTAACCCCTAAACGACCTCTCTGGACCCCCTTTTTAACCCCCCAGACTCCTTTCTAACCCCCAAAATCCTCTCTGCCCGACCCCCCTTTTAAACCCCCAAATGACCCCCCCAGACCCTCTTTTTAACCCCCCTTAAACCCCGGTTTTAAACTCTAAAACCCTCCCTGCCCGGTTCCCGTTTTTAACCCCTAAAGGACCCCCCCCCAGACCCTCTTTTTGATCCCCAAAACCACCTCCCCCCAGACCGCCGAGCCGCCCGTGACGTCAGAAGGGCTCTATGACATCACCAGCCCCCGCCGTGACGTCACGCCGCTTACCATCGTGCCGGACGGCGGCCCATGGCGACTCTGGGCCTTGGGGACCTGCGGGGGGAACATAATGGGGCGTGTTGAGGGCAGCGGGACCCCCAAAACCCCCCTCAAAACCGCCCCCAACTCCCGCCCTTCCGCCCCTGCCCACCACGCTCCGACCTCGCCGAGCGCCCGAAAGAGGCCGCGAGCGCCTGCGCGCCGCTTTTATACCCCGAGTTAACTTCCGGTCACGCCTTTTCCGCTTCCGGTGCCGCTCTGGCCGCCTCGGAGGACCCGCCCTGGAGGACCCGCCGGAACCCTCCCGGTGAAGCCGCCTGTGTTCGGAGTGAGACAACGAGACCCCCCGAGACCACCGAGACGGGTTGAGGCGTGGGGGAGGGTGGGGAGAGCTCATACGGGCGGCGGGAGCCGCTCTGGAGGCCGCCGCGGTCATAGAGTGTGAAGGAGGAGCGCCAGGCCAATCAGAGCGCGCGGCGCGGCCGCGCAGGCGCAGTGATTGCGCCCTTCCCGCCCTGCGGTTTCTGGGAAGTGATTGGTCATTGC
>NW_016691380.1:0-5616 GCF_001604755.1 Lepidothrix coronata | reverse complement strand
AAAGAAAGAAAGCTGTTTGGATGGGATACGAGTGTCCAGGTACCTCGGCAGAATGTGCCCCAAGTTTCAGAGGTGTACCCACTGAATCAATAACCTTTTTTTTTTTTTCTACTTTTTTTCTTCTTGTCTTTGTAGGGTCTTGCCAAAATCACTGTTGATATGCTGTTTCTCTGATGCTTTTCCTACATTTGGAGCTCCTAGGGGTTAACTGCTGTCGAGAATTCACCTGGATGAATGGGCAGAGTCGGTAATCAGATAATCTAAGGATGCTGGGTCACATCCCCGGCAATAGCCGGAGGGGTTTTCAGTGGCTTCTGCCCTTGTGAGTGATCGCAACCAGCCCCTCCGCCCGCAGCTCGCGCGGGTTCTACCGGGGTTGTCGCGCTTTTCCTGAGCTCGCTGAACAGTTCCCTCAGTCCCTTTGTTTTTTCCAGGGCCCAGCCTTTCCTTCAAAGGGTTGCCACATGCTTGGAGTCCTAAAGGGGGAGGGAAGGGGAAAATAGCCCTTTACACAAACTCTGCTCCCCGACTTTGGAAGTTGTTCGCACACGAATGTACCTCTGCTCTCTGCTTCCCCTGGCGACCTGCTCGTAGGGTGCCCGGTAGCAGCTCCTCAGCTTTGTGGGAAGGGGCCGGGAGGCTTAGGAAGGCTGTGACTTTAAAGTGAGCGAGAAATGCGAGTGAGTTGTTAGAGGACAAGCGGGAAGCTGGAGGGCTGCATGGAAAGTTTTTGATAGGCGGGAGCAGCGACCGGTCTGTCCGGGTTTGGAAAAGCACAGAGACGCGGAGTTCAGCTGTTGCTGATGGAGAGAGAGCTACAGGAAACCCAGAGACCGCCCGTGCCCGCGGGGCACGCTGGCTCTGCAGAGCCTTCTGGCGCAGCCCGGGTAGGGGGAAGTGCTGCTGCAGCTGGACAAAGAGGAGGACCGTGTTCCTTGTGCCTCCTGCCCTGTCTCGGGGTGGTTCTGGTGCCCTCAGCGTCCCTGTCCCTGCCCCCGTCCCTGTCCCCGTCCCCGTCCCCGTCCCCGTCTCTGTCCCCGTCCCCGTCCCTGTCCCCGTCCCTGTCCCTATCCCTGTCCCCGTTCCTGTCCCTATCCCTGTTCCCGTCCCGCGGCGCCTCCGCCCGCGCTGCCGCCCGTGTCCGCCAGGGGTCAGCGGCGCTCCGGGAGCGGTGCCGGCCGGGGGGTCCCCGCGCCGCGATCCCGCCGCTGCATCCCGCGGTTCTCCGGGCAGGAATGGTGGTAGGGCGCTGTAGGACGGGTTTGGCTTCTGAGCGCCTGCGAAAGAGAAAGGAAGGGGAGAGGCAAAGCAAGAAGAGGAATTAAAACAGTGCGTCTGAGCGTCGCTCAGCTCAGTCGGGGTGGTTCTCGTGTAGGTCGGGATGTTTGTGTCAGTAAAACATGCTGGAAGGGCTGTATGGTTTCCCTGACACCCATCCCTATTAGTACCGTATCCTGTGGTATTTATCCGTGCATTATAAAGCTTGATCTGGCACATGATTATGGAAAGAACAAAAAGAAAAAGTAACATGACAGAGGACCTCCTTCCCCAGGCTGAGGGGTATTTGGCACCGTTCCCTTCCCATATACTGGAAGGAGGAATCAGAAGAGCCGGGGCTCCCCCTCATTCAGGGGGAAACGGGGGAGAGCGGGACAAGGGCTGCAGCCCTAAGGCCAGGCCCAGGGGATTGCACTCCTGGGGCCAGCTGTGCCCACGCTTAGGCAGAAGGAAGGCTCAGTAGTACCACGAGGCTGTGGAAATCACCAGCCCTCCCTTGATTAAAACTGGAGTTTTGATTTAAAGTTGTTTTATCTGGGGAAAATCAAAGATCTTCTCCTATCTCTGCATCTGTGCTCCACCTCTGTTCTGCCCCTGAAAGCTTTCGTAGCTGAACTGGGGAGGAGAGGGGCACAAAGTTGTTTCTGGGTTGCAGTTTCTTCGTTCCACTTTCTACCTGAAATATTTATACCAGAACATGTAATGAAATTAAAAATGTTGCTAAAAAGGTGGACATTTCCATTCAAACATTGGACTGGATTTGGGTCAGAAAGGGATAAACACTCTTTGTTAGCTAACTCTGAGTTTTAAAAACAAACAAACAAAACTGTCCAAAAATCAGAAACAACCCCCCTACCTCTACCCACCAACCTGGCCTGCCCTGGAGGGGCAACCCCAGTGTTTAGGGGCAGTGGGAGTGACAGGCAGGTATGCAGCAGCATTCCACCTCCTGTGCAGGAAGCACTGCACCTACCTAAGCATTACAGAACCTGTAGAAAATTGTGAGTTGCATTGATTTGCTATAACACATAGCAAGCACAGACTGGCTCATCTCTTAAAAATCTCCTCAATACTCTGTTGAAAGATTTGATAAATGCAACAGCATTTTCCTGCATTTGATAAATGCAACAGCTGTTTTCCTCCAAAATTCCCCAAGTTAGAAAAAAACCCCTTTGCACATTGAGTTATCTCCTGTCTTCCCACGGTGGCAAAGCAGACTTGAAAATTCTCTGCTCACAAGTCTGAAAAGGGACCCTGAAAGAAAGAGTTTAATTTCATTTTTTGATGTGGGAAGTTAACAAAATTAGCATTATCAGGCTCTGCAGGGCGAGTGCTGTGCAGGCAGTCAGGCACACACAGTGCTGGGCTCTGGGCAGCGGAGCGAGGTGCCCTGGCTGCTGCTGTTTTGTGCAGCCGTGCAATTACTCTTGCCAATTTTGATAATGAAACTGGTCCCTTTTAATAACTTATTGGAGAAGTGAGAAATCTTAGGAGAAAAATAATTGCTCCATTCTCCACAGGGTGGAGCATGGCTGTGTCAGGGAGGTCACCTGGCTGAGGGATGCACTGGGGATGCTGGGGATGTTGGCACATCCAGCAGCCCCTTAGCAAAGGGCCTGGAGCTGCACCACAGTCCTGTGAAGGCAGGACCCTCCTACTGCTGATGTACCATGTGCTGGCCTGGGCAGGCCGGGGCACCTCATGCCAGTGACCTGGGCCTGTCTGCCCTGGAAAACTGTATCCCCTCAGAAGTGAAATAATTTTTCACAGTGGAAAACAATCCTTCTTTCATCCCACTGGTGCGCAAAGTCACCTCTTGTGGTTAGGCACAAACTGAATTACCTGATTAATGTTAGTCTTCATCTGTACTTTCAGCCTGGGCTAATTTTAGAGCTTGGAATAGGGTTGATAATGGATTTGGTTGGTCAGAAATAGCTATTCTGCTTTGAATACACCATGCTGGATCCAGATGAATTTCCCCACACAGGTAAGTTGTTGAAGCTAAGTGAGTTTTGCCCATCTTGTGTGCCATCTGCAATTAGCCAGGAGGGAAATGCCCACTCAGAGGTGGGTGGCACTGGGCACAGCTGTGCTCAGCACCCACAAGGGTCCCCATCCCATGCAGAAAGAGACCCCAACCCGCCTGCCAGTCCCAGCTTGTTCCTGTGGGATAGGCTACCTTGACCCACCCTGATGGCAAGACTAGGAGTTCCCTGGAGGCACAGTGTGGTACTGGTAGTGTTTATTTATAGTACACTGCTGGTGACAATTCTCTGTCTGTTTTGCTGGTTTCCATTTGAAATTAAACTGATGTGTCAAAAAAGTGATGCAGCAGGATGAGATACTTGGAGCGTTTTGGAGAATGAGCAGGTTTGGGAGGTGCATTTGTCTATTGAAAAAAATGGATAGAAGTTCCCTTACAATCTCTTCCTGATGCATTTGCATTTGTGAGCCCCCTCTGTCTGCCTGTCCCCACCACAGGCTGTGGGATGTGGTTAAACTGCCACTGTCACAGGCCTGCAAGAGCACGTTGTCACTGGGAGGGTATCACAGCCCCCTGAGCCAGCACACAGGGCTGTACAGAGACATTGGTATTGCAGGGAAGTCTTGAAAATAATTAAAGTTCCATCTGGTCTCTTCCTTAAGAAAAGTACTGCCGAAGAGAAATGGAATGCAAAAAGGAGGAAATACCCCTTCTCAAGTTTGATAAACCCCTCTGTGGAGGCCCCTGTTCATCCTGCAAAGCACTTGCCCAGTGGGGATGTGGCTGTGCTGGGTGTCCCCACCTGGCAGTGTGCCCCTGCCCTGTGCCCACCCTGACTGCCAGGTTAGCCACGTGCTGAGCTGATGGAAATGTTGGACGTGAGATCTCGATGCTGGGGTTTGATGTGGAGGAAGCATCGCAGGGATGTTGTTTCATGAAGAAATTGTTTGAGAGCAAATTGCCATGGATCAATGTAATCTAATTCTTTTGCTTCTGTGATCTAAATACATGCTTTAATAATTTATTAAGGGGGAGCGTCTAACAGGCAGGAGGGAAATGATAAAGGGTGGTTTAACAGAAAGTGGTATAGGGCAATAAAATATTGAAGTCAGTCATTAAAAGATGGGTGATGTTGAAGTAGTTAAAGGTGGGGGAGAGAAAAAAAGTACGACAGGCTTCATGTGTTGGGCAAGAAGCCCTGCAGGACCATTACAAAGTCCAGTGGGTGTGAGGTTTGTTCTGTGCCTTTCCATACAAGTCCTAAGGGCAATAGCTGGCTTAAAGGGTCTTTCATCTCCGAACTAGTTTTAAACTTAAAACTTAAGAGACAATAGGAAGTTTCTGGTTCTCAAAATTCATTGTTCTTTTCTCCTTTGCTACCAGTTTAGTTCACAGGAAGAGTTTGTTATGGCTTGAGCTGCTGGACTTGGTGCAGAGCACCCCCAAAGCAGCCTTGCAGGCAGCCTGGAGCTGTTGGGGGGCTCAAGTGCACAGAGCCATTGAGGTGCCCCCCATTCACAGCTGCATCAGCCACCCTCCCTTCCCTCCTGTATGGCCCATTTGTGGAAGAAAGCAAAAGCTGTTTTGAGGTGCCTTAAAGAGAAGCATCTTCACTGCTGACACTGTCCATCCACAGAGAGGGAAAGGACTAAAACTACACAGCAGCAACAGAATTGGGGGCAAAATTAGCACCAGGAGGTACTGGGAGAAATTCATTGCACAGAAACTTCAGCAGATCTTGTTCAGATGTTTGAAAATAAGTGTTCAGCTGAGTCTCATCAGGATCATAGAGGGCAGTAAATTCTACTTCCTCATGGACCTGATTTTCTGTACTTTCAGGGGACCCCACACAAACTGGCACACAGGGAGTGTGGGTCCTGCTCCCACTGTATGTTTGCACTTCCTTGTGCAAAAGCTTTTAACATGGACATCATCTGGTAAACAGCAAGAATAGAGAGCTGGGAGGTTTGGGTTTTTTTCATCTTATTGTGTCTTTAAGTACTTTGCAATGTGCTGTTTATGTTCCTGGGCATAATCCTGTGTTAAATAGAATGCAATAGGAAGGACTTGTCTGAGATACCAGTTTGATTTTCTGCCACACTGGAAATTCTTCCTAATAGTCCTGAGCATGTTTCTTAACTGGTCTCTGGTGATGGGACAGCACTGAGGCTTGTGCAGGGCTTAGGCAGGCTGATGGTAGAGGGATACAGAAATGCTACAGCAAATTAATTATTTGCTCCATGTATCTTTGATTTTGGACCCAACAATAGTAATCATTGGGAATTGTAATTTGCACTGATTTTTCTATATATTTAATGGTTTTTAAAGTTTACTCGGCAGAAAAGCAGCATTGA
>NW_016691379.1:4379-5623 GCF_001604755.1 Lepidothrix coronata | reverse complement strand
GTACCTCGGGGGTCGTAGACGGTGACGGTTTTGTCGTAGGTGCCGGTGACCAGGACGTCGGGGCCGTAGGAGAGGCACAGCACGGCCGCCTTCTCCCTGGGGGGGCAGGTCGGGGGGCTCAGGGACCCCCCCAGAGCGGGGTGAGGGGGCTTCGACCCCGGCAGAAAACCGGGGGGAGACAGGGGAGGGGGGAACGACCCCCTGGGACTGAGGGGGGAACTCGGGGGGGGAACCTTCAACTGGTATTAATAAATTAATTAATTAAAATTTAATGTCATGAATCGAAATTTAATTATTTAATTAATATTCTTCCTTATTATAATATACACTTGCATATTAATATAATGGAATGATATGGAATGATATAAATATATAAATATATATAAAATAGATATAAAATATATAAATATATAAAAATATAAAAATATATAAAACATATAAAAATATATATAAAATATATAAAATATATAAAATATACATAAATATTTTTAAAAGATTTTAAAATATATATAAAACGTATGAAATATATATAAAATATATAAAATATATAAAATACACATAAATATTTTAAAAATATTTTAAAATATATATAAAACATATGAAATATATAAAATATATATAAATATATAAAATGCATAAATATATATATATAAATACATAAAAATATATAATATATATAAAATATATTTAAAATATATAAAAATATATAAAATATACATATTTTTAAAAGATTTTAAAATATATATAAAACGTATGAAATATATAAAATATATATAAATATATAAAATACATAAATATGTAAATATATATAAACATATAAAAATATATAATATATATAAAGTATATTTTAAATATATAAAACATATAAAATATAAATATATAAAAATATAAAAATATATAATACATATAAAATACATTTAAAATATATAAAATATAAATATATAAAAATACATAAATATAAAAAATACATATAATATATATAAAACATATATATAAATATATATAAAAATATATTAAAATATGTATAAAAATATATAAAAATACATAAATATAAAAAATACATATAATATATATAAAACATATATATAAATATATATAAAAATATATTAAAATATGTATAAAAATATATAAAAATACATAAATATAAAAAATACATATAATATATATAAAACATATATATAAATATATATAAAAATATATTAAAATATGTATAAAAATATATAAAAATACGTATAAAATATATT
>NW_016691379.1:0-2171 GCF_001604755.1 Lepidothrix coronata | reverse complement strand
GGGGGGGACGAGTGAGAGGGGAAAAACCCCCCTGGGAGCCCCTCCAGGACACACAGGGAGCCCCCCTGGATTGGGGGGGGACGAGTGAGAGGGGGGAAAACCCCCCTGGGAGACCTCCCAGGACACACAGGGAGCCCCCCTGGATTGGGGGGGGACAAGTGAGGGGGGAAAACCCCCTGGGAGCCCCCCCAGGACACACAGGGAGCCCCCCTGGATTGGGGGGGGACGAGTGAGAGGGGAAAAACCCCCCTGGGAGCCCCTCCAGGACACACAGGGAGCCCCCCTGGATTGGGGGGGGACGAGTGAGAGGGGGGAAAACCCCCCTGGGAGACCTCCCAGGACACACAGGGAGCCCCCCTGGATTGGGGGGGGACGAGTGAGAGGGGGGAAAACCCCCCTGGGAGACCCCCCAGGACACACAGGGAGCCCCCCTGGATTGGGGGGGACGAGTGAGGGGGGAAAACCCCCTGGGAGACCCCCCAGGACACACAGGGAGCCCCCCTGGATTGGGGGGGGGGGCAGGTGAGAAGGGAAAGACCCCCTGGGAGCCCCCCCAGGACACACAGGGAGCCCCCCTGGATTGGGGAGGGGGACACGGGTGAGAGGGGAAAAACCCCCCTGGGAGACCCCCCAGGACACACAGGGAGCCCCCCTGGATTGGGGGGGGACAGGGGTGAGAGGGGAAAAACCCCCTGGGAGCCCCCCTGGATTGGGGGGGGGACGAGTGAGAGGGGGGAAAACCCCCTGGGAGTCCCCCGGGATTGGGGGGGGACAGGGGTGAGAGGGGGGAAAACCCCCTGGGAGCCCCTCCAGGACACACAGGGAGCCCCCCTGGACTGGGGGGGGGGCAGGTGAGAAGGGAAAGAGCCCCTGGGAGCCCCCCTGGATTGGGGGGGGGACAGGTGAGGTGGAGACCCCTCTGGGATCCCCCCTTGGAAGTGAGGGGGGGGGTGACAGGTGAGTGGGGAAGCCCCCCCGGGAGGGGGGGGGATCCAGGGGACCTCCTCCCTTCCCCCCCCGGGATCCAGGGGACCTCCCCTCGCCCCCCCCATGATCCAAGGACCCTCTCTCCGGGATCCAGGGGACCTCCCCTCGCCCCCCCCGGGATCCAAGGACCCTCCCCCGGGATCCAAGGACCCTCCCCCGGGATCCAGGGGGCCTCCCCTCGCCCCCCCCGGGATCCAAGGACCCTCCCCCGGGATCCAGCCCCCCCTGCTCCCCCCCCCGGGGGTCCCACCTGGAGCAGCAGGACGGAGTCCACGGAGGCGAAGTGCCCCTCGTCCAGGGAGAAGTGCTCCATGGGGGCCCCCCCGGCCCCCCAGCGCTCCAGGTGCTCCTCCAGGTCCTCGCACGCGGCCGCCCAGTCGAACCCCGACTCTGAGGGGGGGGGTCCCGAAAACGGGGGGGGGGCCCAAAGTGTCATGGGGGGACTCGGGGGGGCACCGGGAGAGTCCCCCAGAGACACCTCGGGGGGAGAATGGGGGGCACAGGGGGGGAATGGGGGGGAAAGGGGGAGTCCCCACGGTCCCCATTTCCACCCCGAACCCCCACAGAGCATCAGACCCACAAATACTGGGGGGGGTCCCCAAGGTCCCCATTTCCATTCCTGACCCCCCTCAGAGCGTCCAGACCCACAGTGGGAAGAGGGGGGGTCCCCAAGGTCCCCATTTCCACCCCTGAACCCCCACAGAGCGTCCAAACCCACAAATACTGGGGGGGGTCCCCAAGGTCCCCATTTCTACCCCCGAACCCCCCTCAGAGCGTCAGACCCACAAACACTCGGGGGAGGGGGGGTCCCCAAGGTCCCCATTTCCACCCCCGAACCCCCACAGAGCATCAGACCCACAAACACTGGGGGGGACACCCAGGACACCCCATCACCCACCCTGGGGACACCTTTGGGGTCCCCCCCAACCCCTCCCAGCGTATCCCAGGAAAATGGGGGAGTCAGGGGGGTCCCCAAGGGAATTGGGGGGTCCGGGGTTCCCCCCCCAAACTCCCTTGGGAGCATCAGACCCACAAACAACGGGGGGGGGGACACACACAGGACACCCCCCCGGCCACCGCAGCAGGGAACCTTTGGGGGTCCCCCAAGGCCCGGGGTTGGGAGGGGGGGTCCCGGTCGCCCCCAGACCCACCTGGCAGCGGGGGGAGGGGGCGGCGGGCGCGCT
>NW_016691378.1:3225-5628 GCF_001604755.1 Lepidothrix coronata | reverse complement strand
CCCACGCCCTCAGCACAAAAGCGCGGGCAACCGGGTCGGGCCGGGCCGGCTCGGGCAGCGCTTGGGCACGGCGGGCTCCAGGCACAGGGGCACAGCACCACGGAGGAAAACGCCTCCAACACCAGCCAGGCCAACCTGGGACCTTGTCAGCTACACCGGAGCCCTGAGTGCCATGTCCAGGCCTTTCCTGAACACCCCGGCAATGGGGACTCCTCCACTCCCTGGGCAGCCCATGCCAAGGACTGACCACCCTCGCCATTCAGAAATTCCTCCTGAGGTCTCTGTTTCCTCTCTCACACACCCTGACAACTATTGGAAGGCTATTCAGAGCCACATTTAACAAAGCTATCTCACAAGGTTGTGCATTAAACACCTCAGAGATGATGGCCATGCTCGATGACACCAGCCCCTCAGGCAGGGTCAGTGTCCAGCTGGTGTCAGAAATCCTCTCACCTCGAAAGCCCTTTTTGCCCTTCAGCTGCTTGGGAGTCACAAACTCCTCCAGAACTACAGGGAGGGACGAGGCTGCCTGGAGGAGTGAGACAGGAGCCACTCAGTGGTGGGAAATACCCCCGCCCAAAAACTTCCCAATTGTCGCCCTGAACATTTCCCTCCTCTCCCAGGGATTCCCCTGTCCACCAAGAGCTCCCTCTCTGTTTCCACCACTCAGTTCGGCTCCCAAGGGTGTGCAGTGGCATCAGGAGTGAAAAGTCTCCAACCGTCAGCCCTGGGAGCCAGGCGGGTGTGAGGGAGCAGGGCAAAGGGATGCCAGCAATGGAAACAAGTCCCTGCTTGGGGCAGCAGCAAATCCCCTCCCAGCCGGTCTCACCTTCCCAGGAGGTGGTTTTGCACCTTGAGAGCTGGGACAGTGATGCTGTGGATGAAGGTCTGTCCAGGTCTGAGGAGTTCCCCAGGGTGAGTCAATCCACCCAGGCTGGTTGAGAGGATCCCCTGGGACGGTGCCCTGAGGGCCAAAGGAGTCCAGGAAGACTGGACATTCTCCAAGAAGGAAACCTTGGGGCACAGGCAGGAACAGGCTGTGCCCATGTGCCAGAGGACAAGCTCGCAGGGAAGCACAGCAGCTGAGAAGGGAGCTTTGGCTGGGACTGAGGGAAAACACAGAATTTACAGCTTTGGAAGAAGGGGCAGCAATGCAAGAGAACGGCGAGGATGTCACCAAGTTATGGAGGGAGAAAGTTAGAAAGGCAAAAGCCAGCTTGAACTTAATTTGGCCACTGCTGTAAGNCAGTGCCCAGCAGCTCTCCTACCTCCCCTCTGTGTTCCTTGCCCTCCTCCAAGACTGTGCGTCTGGAGATGTTCTCTTGTAGAAGACGTTGGCCCCTGAAACAAGAGGCTCCCTCATTCTCTTGCCTCTTGCTGAGCAGCAAGACTTAGAAGTGGGTCAGTCTTGGAGACCATCTTGTGCTGAGGAGCCAGAGTCTGACTGGGAACGTTTTAAAGCCTGGAGAGAAATTTATGGCTCATGATGGGACTCTATCTTATGGACTTGCTTGTTTATATCCAATTTTAAACATTGTTTGGTGTGTTTTCCTGATATGATTGTATTAACCCCATTTTCCTGCACAGCCCGGGGCATGGCCAGGCTCGCCCAGAGCTGTTTTCGCGCCATAAGTTGTTTGTTCCCTCATTTTCCCGCTCATCCCGCCCTGATTGGCTGAGCAGTGCTGCAGTGCGGGGTGAGTCCCCATTGGGCCCCAATGCCCGACCCCTCCCACGTTCCTCCTCCCTTCCCGAGTTCTCCTATCCTGTTATGCCCTGGGATGTCAATCTCATGCTCCTCCCCTGTTACCAAGCCCTTCTGAGCCAGACCCTATATAAGTCCCTGCTCTGCCGCCATAAATTGCCATTGCACTCCAGCCTTCCGCTCCCTCGGTCTGCTTTGTGCAGTGTTGCTGTCCCATTCCCTCACCCACCGGGCCTTTGTCCGGCACCAGGTGATGATGGACCACGATTTCAAAGACCTCTCCTGGAACGGGCAAAACGTCTGGGCCCTCAGGGCTACTTGGCTTATTGAGGAGCCTGGACCCTTGCTCTTGTTGCTTCCAGGCTGTGTCCCTGGTGTCAGGAATGAGAGGGAAGTGCCCACCTGCAGAGGAAGGCTCTCCTTCAGCCCTGTCCTCTACCCTGCTGATTGCAGCAGGGCCGTTGTTGCAGCAGAGCCGTGTCTATTCACGGGACCTGTCGCCAGCAGAGAAGCAGGGGAGCCCCAGCCCCGCCGCTCCGCCGACACAGCGCGGGGAGCATTGAGCCCCTGAGGAGCGGCAGCTCCACCTCAGCGCGGCGGCCCCGGGAGGGAGCCCCGTCCCAAAGAAGCCGAGGGGAGCTTTGGGAACGCCGGCCAAACCCCAAAAGCCCCCCAGCAGCGCCAGCAGAGGCGCCGCG
>NW_016691378.1:0-1559 GCF_001604755.1 Lepidothrix coronata | reverse complement strand
CTTGTCTCTTGCTGAGGGATTTATAAGCAGCTCAGTCTTGGAGACCATCTTGGCACAGGCCAGCTGCAGCCCGGGCAGGCTGCAGTCCGTCCTCAGGGCTCGCTCCATGTGGGCCATGGCCTGGCAAAGGAACAAGTAAAACCTCATTAAGGAAGAAAGTGTGATAAAGAGAAGAAAACCAGCTGCAGATAGAGGAATGTGTTTGGACATGAGAAGAGATGCCGGTGAGCTGTCAGGAGACAGGATGGGGCAGGTGCACAGAAGCTAGAGACCAATTAGTGATGAGATACAGACACGTGAACAAGAACACGTAACCAATGACATGTATTATATTAGTGGGTGGACAGAGGAAAAGTAGATAAAAAGAACAAGTTTGTTTATAATAAAATCTTTTGGCCAGCCAACCTGCAGTAGATTTTGTCCAACTCAAAACTGGCTGTTGGTCTTCTTGTGCTTTTTCTTTTTCCAAATGTAGTTACATATTGGAGATGGAGCTACATCCACACCTTTGTGGTGTGCAAAGACGGAGTCTTCATCAGTGGGGTTTAACCCACCAGCTTCATCCCAGGGGTTTAATGCCTGCCAGTTCAAATGGGAGTCCTGCTGCTTTTTATCCCAGCCTAAGGGTGTCTTTGCCTGCACATTCTTCTCCCTGACAGGCTGGGGCTGGTGTGAGAGGATGCTTTTCACAGTCCTGATGCTTTTAGCCTTGTGCAGATTATTGTTGACCTCAACCATCAGCTCATCAGCAGCTGTTTTGCCTTCGTGCCTGGAGGACTCAAGGGGATATGAATTTGCTCTGGAATCCTTGAGGCTGCTGACATTCCCCTCAGTGCTGCTCAGGGTCAGGGCAACCCCAAGAGTTACAGTTCCATGGTGTCATCCAATTTCCAAGTCCAAGCCCCCCTCCCACAATTTGCTTCAGTGTTAGAGGGTTTTCCAGACATAACACAAGACTCAGTATCAGGGAAAAGGAATTCTCTTACAATTTCTTATTTAAATAAATATTATAATACGTTATATACACAATTCTAAGTATTTCTCCTCTGGTCAAGCAATATTGACATTGGATTAAGTCCCTCTTTTTCCCTCCAATAAAAGTTCAGAAGGGAAGATGGAAAGATCCTTCCACTTCCAGGGCAGCAGTGTCTCTCCTCTTCTAGGCAGCAGTCGTAGCTGGATTTGTCGTAGCTGGATTTGTCTCTTCATCACAGTACAGGGGTTTTCTCTCACCCCTCTCAGCCCTTCGGCTCCAACCGAAGGTCTCGCCCGTGGACTGCCAGCAGGGACAAAAACTCACTTCCCCACGGTCATATCACGAAGTGCAGGGCATCTTCGTGCAAGTCCCTTCCTCAGGGGATTCAAGTTCCTCCTGAGTCAGAACGTTTGGGGCAGCTCTCTCCTCTGTGTTTAAGCCATCTGGCAAGAGTCTTGGCTGACTTTTTATCCAAGGGGTGACCATGTTCGATAATAAAATCTTTATGCTTTTGGTATACAAATTTTTGAGAGGTCGACAGCCAGAGCCCCATTATGGTGTTAAGCTGACTTCTGATATTCTG
>NW_016691377.1:0-5632 GCF_001604755.1 Lepidothrix coronata | reverse complement strand
TCCCTGTGAGGGTGGGGAGGCCCTGGCACAGGTTGCCCAGAGAAGCTGTGGCTGCCCCATCCCTGGAAGTGTCCAAGGTCAGGTTGGACGGGGCTTGGAGCAACCTGGGCTGGTGGAAGGTGTCCCTGCCCATGGCAGGGGGTGGGAGTGAGATGAGATTTAATGTCCCTTCCAACCCAAATCATCCCAGGATTGTACAATTCCATCAGTTGCCTGGCTCACACATTTTTATATATTTTTACTGTCTATTAATCTTTTCTGAAGCTCAGAAAGCAAAACTGTACTTAATAGATTTCAATTCCTGCATCCTGTGTCTTCCAACCCAAACCATCCTGGGATTCTATGATTTTCTGAAATTTCTGAAATTTTCTGCCCCAGGAAGGGCATCCCTCACCCACAGCTCCCCCTTCCCCTCCAGGTCCTATAAAGAAAAGAGATATTACACAACATTTGTGCTTTTGATCTCCTTAAAATCGATTTACCATCCCCTCTCACAAAGCCCTGCACAGCAGCCACACACCAAAGGCCCTCTAGGCAAAAGGACTTTTATTTCCTTTTTTTCTTTAGAAACACTTTTTACAGCTTAAGAAACGGGCTTGCTTTTAAAAAAGAAAGAAAATCACCATCCCAGGGACTCTCAGCATCCACAGCTCCGTGGGATGAGAAGGTTTAGGGTGGGAGTGCTGGGAACACCTTTGATCCAAGCTGCTGGAGTTCCACAGGGAAACAAACCCCCCTGAGCCCTGGGTGTGAATTAAAGCTGTTCCTGCTGCTGGTTCCATCCCTTCCTAGGAAGGGTTTGGCTGGAGCAGCACCAGGGAGGACCTGGAGCCCTGAGGGAGGAGGGGCTGCCCAGGGGTGGGAGCCGTGGAAGAGGGGTGGGAGCCACTTGGGAAGGGGCAGAGCTTTTCCTGGTTCAGCCACCTGGGAACTGAAGGCCCGGGAATGTGCCCGGGGGTTTGCACACAGAGCCTCCAACCCCTGGGGATGCAGCAAAGAGGGAAAGGGAATTCCCTCCTAATTTAAAAGCCATTTTCCAGCCAGGCTCCAGTACCTCCAGAGTGCCCAGGGTATCCCAGAGCAACCCCTGACCTTGTGCCTGGATGTCACCTCTCCAAAGGAGAGGAGTTGGTTTCTTGACCCCAGAGACCTCGACTGGGTCCAGTTTCCTTCTCCACCCCGTTCTCCCCATCCAGAGCAGCAGTGAGGATGTGGAGCTTCCCAGGGGAGCAGGGGAGCTCCATCCCTGATGTCCAGCTCCCATGGACACTGGGCACACACAGCCAGGGCTTTGAGGGATTGTACACGTTGTTCAGGGCTGCTGGGAGTGGGATAACACTGCTCAGAAACATCCATTCCCAAACCCAGGAAGTTGGAAGATACTTGGAGAGGTATCAGAAGTCACAGCTGGTATCAACAGGGGGGCTGTTACTCACATTATTCCCAAGTTTCTTGGATGGGATGAGGTTTTTACAGGAATTAAATACATAAACCTGAACTAAGTCCATAAAATGATATTCCCAGCAGGGATCAGGTTCTTTGATCCAGGTCCCACCTGCCCTGATCCAACAAGCTCGTGGGGTTGAAATCCCCGTGGCACTTTTCCTCGTGGATGTGGAATGTTTTGCTGCCAAGCTGGGGGGCCAGATGTGCCAGGCTCTCCTCACAGAGGGCACTGGAATCCAAGGAATGCTCCTGTTCCACATCCAACTCCAAACCCCATCCAACTGCTCCACATCCAACTCCAAAGCACATCCAACTCCAAACACGGCCCCGGCCGCTGCCTCCCCACCAGGCTGCTGAGAAACCACTGCCATGGACCATTTCTGATTTGGGAGAGAGAATGTTATAAATATTTTCATCCAGGAAGCCCTAAAACCAGGAGGGAAGGGTGAACTCGAGGCTTGACCCTCCTGCTCAACAGCAAACATGGGAATAACGTCGACGGGAAGATCCAAAATCCGTGTCAGCCGGAAATGGAGCCCCAAAGCTCAGCAGCCAGAGATGTCCCGTGCCTTGTTCCTCCGCTGGAATCTGACATCCAGGGGGTCAAATCCCCGCTCCCTGGCCCCAAAGAGAGCCCAGGGAGGAGTCCTGGCCGTGTAATCGGCCGCTGTGAAGGTCCTGGAGCCGCCGCTCCGCTCGCGCTCCCGCACCAGCTCCTGGAAGCGCTCGTAGTCGATCCAGGTGAACCACTCGCCATCCACCTTGAACTGGAGGGAAAACAAACACGTTATGGAGTGATGGGAGGCACCAAATCCACATTTCTGCCAAGAGAAGATGGGTTTGGGCTGAATGGATGGCAGCTGTTGTCAGTTTTAACTCTGTAGCCCCACTGAGGTCCAGGGTAAAGCCACCCCCAACGGCCTTCCCGGGAAACCAAAAGGAATTCAGGTGGATGAATATCCTCATCCCTGGGGTTGGAGAACATCTGCAGACACAGGAGCCCGTTTTTTTCCCAGCTTTAGTTACTGAGGGCTGTTTGCCCACAGGGAATTGATTCAGCCCCCCTGCTCTGCCCTTGGGAGACCCCCCTGCAGAGCTGCTCCAGCCCTGGAATCCTTAGCACTGGGAAGATGTTGTGCTGTTGGAGCAAGTCCAGAGGAGGCACCAAGATGCTCCCAGGGCTGGAGCCTCTCCGCTCTGGAGCCAGGCTGGGAGAGCTGGGGGGGTTCCCCTGGAGAAGACAAGGCTCCAGGGAGAGCTGAGAGCCCCTTGCAGGGCCCAAAGGGGCTCCAGGAGAGCTGGAGAGGGACTGGGGATAAGGCATGGAGGGACAGGACAAGGGGGAATGGCTTCCCACTGCCAGAGGGCAGGGNCCATCCAACCTGGCCTTGGACACTTCCAGGGATGGGGCAGCCACAGCTTCTCTGGGCAACCTGTGCCAGGGCCTCCCCACCCTCACAGCAAAGGATTTCTTCCCAATATCCCATCTAACCCTACTCTCTGCCAGTGTGAAGCCATTCCCCCCCTTTTCCTGCCACTCCAGGCCCTTGTCCAAAGTCTCTCCCTCTTTCTTGTAGCCCCTTCTGGTCCTGGAAGGCCACAATTTTGTCACCCTGAAGCCTTCTCTCCTCCAAGCTGAACAGTCCCGATTCTCTCAGCCTTTCCATGGTTACACAGTAATCAGACAAGTCATAGTTTTCTTACACCCAGGAACTCCCCTCCCTTCCTGCCAGCTGGCCTGCTCCAACTCCTTGGCAGAGTTGCTGCTAACAAACATCCTAACAGGAAAATCAAGAATGTTCATGAGGTGCAAAGAGACTAAATTCCCTGGAAAATGTATTCCTGGTGTATGATTCTGTTACACAGTGTCTAACAAAATTACACTCCGAGCTGCACTGTTTAACAGCTCAATTTTGCTGCAATCAACATTTAATTTTTTAGCAGAAAGTCTTGATTTCAAAGACCCTGGAAATGTTTAACAGCTGATATTAATAAGAGCCCAGATTTAATGCTGGGCTCTTTATGCCAGGGACATGATAAGCATCGTGACAAATGCTGTAACCATGGCAACTGTATCTTTTTATTTCTTTTTCCACTGAACAGCAAGAACACACATCTCAGTGGATGCAGTGCCAGACTCTGCTCCCAGGTAAGACCCAGAGCTCTGAGTCACAGAGGAGTAACTCAGCCAAACCCCAGAATGCCTTTCTTCCCTATTATGTGTCTCCATTGTGTTTCATGGGCAGTTACATGTATTTAACCTAATTCCCTTCCCTTTTTGTTTTGCTCTATACCCCCCTGCCTTTGTTCCTTGCCATCAGGCAGAGCTGAAAACAATCAACCTCACCCAAAGTCAAAACACCTCTTTTCATGACCAAAAGGATGCTCTCCTCCAGTGTGTCCCATACATTGCTGGGAGATGCCCACATTTCCTTCCCTGAAGCCAGTAAAGAGAAACAAACACCCTGTGATGTTTTCCAGAGAGTTCGGGTGTGAGAGCGGTGCCTGTGAGAGAGAAACACTGAGAAAACTCAATTTCTGATGTGCCACTGCTTTGATTTGCTGCTGCTTCCTGGCCCCCAAAACCCAAACAAACCCAGGCCCCTGCTGAACAAATATATTCTCTGTTTGCTCACTGTGTCAACAGGAAACAATCTCTGCCTCCTTTCCAGGGTGATTTCTGTCAGTGGCAGAGGAGTGCTGGGCTGTGCCTCAGTCCCTGAGCTCCCACTCCCAGTCCATCAGCGCTGTCATTCCCCAGCCCTGCACCACAATCTGCCACGGCTTTGTTCGCCACGAGGTGACAAAATATATCAGGGTTTGGGTAGAATCCCCAAAGGCACCCAAGGAGGCAGGAGCAGCCCTGTGCAGGCTGTGACACAAACACAACCCCTTGGCCAGAGGCTGGAGCCATCAGGGGACGTGCCAGTGGCAACAAAAACGGAAACAATTCCCATCCCAAAAGCTGCCAGATACAAGTTCTGCTCCCTGGTGCCTGGGTCGGGGAGAAAGGAAACAGGACCCCAAATCCTGCAGTGTCCCAGGCTGGGGAAATCCCAGGGACTCCAGTGGAATCGAGGTGAGAATGTCAGGTTCCATTTCCCAATCCCACAGCTCTTTCCTGCTCCTGTCCCTGACCCTGAGTGGGGTGTGGGTGCTCAGGAGAGCACAGCAGGGACAGGGAGGGAACAGCACCAGCTGAGCCCTGGCATGGTGACATCTGCCCTGCCTGGGAGAAAGGGAGTCATTAGAAATAGATGGAAGAGAGCCAAAAGTCTTGTCTTTTTCCTGATATTACAATTTATAAATTTGACAGAGTCTCCCTGAGAGGATGTAAGGACTGATAAATTAATCAATGGGAGAACTCAGAGCTACTGAGAGTTTACCAGGTAAAAAAGCAAGAGAGGGACTGGTCCATGAGGTCTAACTATATCTGCTCACTCTTCCTCCAAATTTCCTAGGGGAAAAAAACCACATAAGAAGACACAAACAGAAAAAATGGAATGAAATACGAATACTTATACACTAATTAATACTCAATTGTTCCTCACAGACATCTATCTACTACCCAGCTTTTAATATCCAAGGCACTTCTAGCCATGAATAATGTGTTTTTATTCAGACATCAAATTCGAAGGTGATGGTTTAAGTGCCCTAAGAATTTTACTTTTTAAAAAAGGAAACAGTCTGACACTTCCCTGCATATTTACAAGTCTTGTGTCATGTAAGTCATGAAAGGTGTGAGACAGTCTGCAAATAATTAATATGGGAGCGTGCAATTGTGTGAATGTATGAAAGTGCACCATCCAAAGTAGTTATTTTTAGATGTAGAAAGAAAGTATCGTGATCCCCAAATGTTCAGACAGGAGGGAATGTTCTATCCAAGGCCTGGAGCCCCTCTGCTCTGGAGCCAGGCTGGAGAGCTGGGGGGGTTCACCTGGAGAAGAAGAGGCTCCAGGGAGAGCTGAGAGCCCCTTGCAGGGCCTAAAGGGGCTCCAGGAGAGCTGGAGAGGGACTGGGGACAAGGGATGGAGGGACAAGGCACAAGGAATGGCTTCCCACTGCCAGAGGGCAGGGATAGATGGGATATTGGGAAGGAATTGTTCCCTGTGAGGGTGGGGAGGCCCTGGCACAGGTTGCCCAGGGAAGCTGTGGCTGCCCCATCCCTGGAAGTGTCCAAGGCCAG
>NW_016691376.1:0-5636 GCF_001604755.1 Lepidothrix coronata | reverse complement strand
CATACATATTTTTATATAAAGTCCATATCTGGAATACTTTGAGCCCATCCTGAGCAATACTTTCAAATTGCTTGTAACTGTGGCCCTGCAACATGCTTAGAATTGCTCTGCTTTATGAACATTATTAATTCATGAAAAATTAAAAGAAAGAAACAACACACAAAGAACAATTAAAAAAAAATCACAAAACAAGGCAGAAAATTGGTATTTTAAGATTTACTTCTGCAAGAGCTATTCTGGCTACACCAGGGGCCTACCAAGGATGTTGGTTCAGCTGAACTGGCAGCACAATGGCAGGTTCCAGCCAGCACCC
Organism: Lepidothrix coronata; assembly: GCF_001604755.1. Classification (NCBI taxonomy): domain Eukaryota; kingdom Metazoa; phylum Chordata; class Aves; order Passeriformes; family Pipridae; genus Lepidothrix; species Lepidothrix coronata. The sequence goes on along the minus strand of NW_016691376.1, from coordinate 5,323 downwards.
ATCCAGCTGTTGTTTCCTACCAAACATCAGAGTAACTACAAAACAGGTTTTGTCTCGTTTTAAAAAAAAAGAAAAAAAAAGAGAAGATACTGTTGAAAGATGTGCTGAAACAGTGATCTAATGAGATTACACACTGGAAATCACCTAAAAATAATTATTAGCTTTTTACCAGAATCCTGTGAAATTTCCAGTAGATAATATTCAAATTTAAGTTGTCAGGAAAAACACCTATCAGCCTATGTATAAATAGATATGAGTACATACAATGCACCAACTTAAGGTCTACACTTGTCTTTTCTTCTGCAGGGGAGACGTGTCAGAAGGGGTTCTAGTTTTAGTCTCTGCAGCACCTCCACAGCAGTAACCACATGATTCAAGACTGTCTCTACTCCTTCCTCACTGCTACTGTTTCAACACAGGATATTGTTTTGCTTTGCACCAAGACATATTCCTCAGATTTTCAAGTGCTACATTTCCATAATTTAGGAAAAAAAAAAAAAAACCACACAAAAAACCCCCAAGCTTCTCATAGTAACACCCCACAGAGCAATGGAAGACTTTAGAAGTTTCTAGAATCCTAGAATGGTCTGTGTTGGAAGGGACCTTAAAGATCATCTCATTCCATTCTTCCACTAGATCAGGTTGCTCCAAGCCCCGTCCAACCTGGCCTTGGACACTTCCAGGGATGAGGCAGCCACAGTTTCTCTGGGCAACCCGTGTCAGGGCCTCATCACCCTCACAGGGAAGAATTCCTTCCTTCCCTGGTTTTAAATTAAGCTTTATCATTTATAAGCCTCCAATGATTTTGAAAAATTCTTACATCAGCTAGGCTTCTATTAGGCTTTTACTTGTGAAAATTAGCCTTGTTAAAAATTAAATTAATTCAATTTAAAACAGAGTTGCATATCCTTTGTGAAAACGACTGACCACGCAAGACAAATGTACAAATTCAGAGGGAACTGGCTTCAAACAATAGAAGTCTCTGCTCACTGCAGGGGCAGTTGGACTAAATGGTGTTTAAAGGTCTCTTCCAATCCAAACCATTCTAGGATTCTATGAACAGAAATGGATCAGGTACAGTGAACAGATGCACCCCACAATCCAGCTCGTCATCAGCACTCTGCCACTTTTCCAGACGGGATGAGGACAAGCTCAGTGCTCAGGTGACGTGGAAAAGGCTTGTGAAGGAGAGAGGTGGCTGGGAGAAGACCAGAGCAGAGGCTTTCATTCTTCTGGACCTGAGCAGCCAAGAACACAACTGTCACCTCCATAATTCTGCAACCTGCACACTGTGTTGCATTTTTATGAGCACCCTGGTGAGCAAATGAGCCAAAAGCTGAGACCAACCCTCTATTTTCTTCTACCCTTAACAAAACTTGCGTACCAAAGCCTACATGTGGAACTCACTAATGTTTATGGGGCCACTTAACTGCCACTGAAGCGTGAAACGAGTTGCAGATGGACAGGTTGTGCTCACCTACCCAGGATATGCCTGGAATTAAGAGATACTGGAAGTTGGTCACCTCCAGGAGCAGCACTGGTGGTCTCCAGCCAATCTTCACTCACCCCAATAAACACCTGTCTGCCCTCAGGCTTGTGATTGCTTTATGTGTGTTCATGGTATTTCAGTGCCTCTCCCTCCCCTGTGCTCTACACCAGATGAAATTGTGCACAATTAAAAGTATTTTAGAAAAAACACCCGAGTAACTTGAAGCTACATTTTCAAAAGGAGAAGGTGGAAGTCTCATGGAGGTACAATGAGGTTTTGAGCACCTACACATTTAAATTCTTTCTGAAAACGGCAGTTCAAAGACTCTCAATAACTTCTGAAAACCTTATCCTGTATAATGCCAATCGTAGATGGCTGGACATCAGGTTGAATTTCCCACAGAAAGTGGGATTAAACATCAGAATGGGCTGCCCAGGAGGTGGTGGAGGCATCGTACCTGGAGGTGTTTAAGAAGAGACTGGATGTGGCACTCAGTGCTCTGGTCTGGGTGACAAGGTGATGGTCAGTCACAGGTTAGACTCTATGACCTCAGAGGTCTTTTCCAACCTGATTGATTCTGTGATAGTTCCTTTTTCAAAACACAATACTTACAGTTTACTGTAAAAAATACACGATATGTAATAATTGTGTGAAGCAGCATGACTCTTTTTTTCCTGCCATCACATCAACATCACTCACTTGGGGTTTGCATCAGACGAAAGACACTGTTCTTCCTACATGAGGCTGTTTGTCCCCAGCTCTGGACAGGGGATGTCCTACCTGTCCTCTCCAACCTGCTGACACATACCAGAAGACAACACTACTTTATGGTTATGTGAACGTTCATCTCTGCCCAGTTCCTGAGGCAAAACCTCCCACTGAGAAAGCACCATGGTAGTTTTAACTACTGGGGAAAAAGGGAAGGGGCTGGAGTTTTTTGTTTACTCCTGTATCTCAAATTTAATTAAATCTGAAATGTGGCAGAAATTAGGACACAAACAAATAATTAAAACTTTAATCATAAATTAATTCACTACTCAAAAACATACAGTCCTTGGCATTGATTTCATGTAAGTAATTGAAAGTCTGTTATTTCCTGCAGTACCTACTACTCAACTAGGCTTTCCAAAAAAATCTATTTTTTCAACAACTTATTTCTTGTGGCTTTGCTATCTCACTGGTTGCCTCTGCAAATAATCAAATTAGGCAAATATTTCCTACATTACACTGAGAATGACATACCATTCATTGACTACACCCCACAGAATTTTAAAATACAAAAAAAGCTATTCTTATACAACTTACTTACTCCCTAAAGACTCCTGACTACTCAAGTGATAGTTTAATAATATTCCTATTTTATTAATATTATTGAAAAGACTGAATGAAGAATGAAGGAAAAAATCCTTCATCTTTACAACAAAAAGCAGCTGATAAAGAGCTTCTTAACAAGGCACCTTTTAGAATTTAAAAAAATCCCTGAAAAACCTAAATGCTCGGAGCAAAAATAGCTACTGTAAGGATGTAACACATCCCTGGAAGTGCTCAAGACCTGCCTGGATGCCACCCTGAGCAACCTGGCCTAGTGGAAGGTGTCCCTACCCACGGTGGGGGGGTTTGGAATGGGATGAGCTTCAAGGTCCTTTCCAACCCAAACCACTCCACGATTCTCTGATTCTAAGGAAACAGCGAGATGAGGGAGGAAAAGAGTATCACATACACAAATCAATTAGTACACCAGAAGAAATGGGTGTCAATATAAGCACCATAATCTAAGAAATATTTGGCTTCTCTGCTGTCTCATACGAGCTTCCACCACAGCCCCTCCCTTGTTGCAGCCTGTAAGACTGTCTTTTTATTACTTCACCACGTATCTATATTAATACCTTTAATTTGTTACTCTTCTATTAAATTCAGTACAGGTTACCTGATGAATTCAGAAGTTACCGGAAAAGAAAGAGGAGAAGAGAAGGAATGGCACTGACACCCTGTGCCACACCTGCTTCTTTCCTTAAAGGGACGAGGCTTAGATCAGTTTTACAGGCACAGAACCTGTTACAATCAAGTCTTTTCATCTTGAAAATTTTTGAGACTTTGTATTTAAATATTTAATAAAAAAACATTTAATTAATAATATTTAACATTTAATTTGAAAATACTGAAAATTTATTGATTCTCAGCACGAGGAAAACTAATTTTCCCCACCAACAATAATAAAATACAATCTCAATTCACTGTTGGCTACCACCAGCTTGAACAATGGAATTCCACATTTTCGTTTTTTGGTGGGAGGAGGTAGAATAGTAAGTAAGAAACACATATCTGAATGGCCAAATATTTTTGATCATCTCTTCCCTTTTTGCTGTAGGGCCCACCTTTCACTTGGGTCTGTCAGTCTGTGTCTCCTGTACAGCCACAGGAACTACAGGTACAGCACAACTGTTACCAGACATACTTCACTCATGATTTTAACATTTCCCCCTCTGCTTCAACCATGTGAATCCAGGTTTTGATTAAAAAGTAGAAAAAGTGAAATTATCAAGCATGTTGCTAATCTTGCCTTGAAGGAGAGATTCCTTTGATTCCTAAAACCTGTAACCTTGCCACACTTACCATACAGTGGGAGCACAATGTGAACTGTGCCATTATTTCAGGGCAAGCACAATAAAAAATCATTAGTAGACACCTACTAACATTAAGAACTCCAAATCCACTGGACCCATCAAGAACTACACCCTTTCTCTTTTTCTTTTAAGAAACACATCATATTTATCAGAAGTAACATTACCTGCATCCAAAACTGGGAGCAGTAAATCACCAGGCAGTGCTGCTTCAGAGCTCTTCATCAAACCAGTCTGGGAATCTTGGCTACGGAACCCAGCGGTGAGCAGGACTTTTTCCAACCCATTCTATCTGCTTCAGTCCAATGGACAGATGGCAAAGTGCAATTTCCCCAGTTGCAGTAGCGTTCTTCAATCTGAGTAGAGTTGAGGGCTGAAAAGAAAGGAGAATTTGAGCTCAGCTTATCTAACTTTCCAGGTGTCTTAACCTAAGAAGGGTCTCAGAGAAGTCCAGAGAGGTTGTGGAGTTCCCATCCCTGGAAGTGTTCAAGACCAGCCCTTGACAGGGTTTGGAGCAAGCTGGTCTAGTGAAAGGTATCCCTGCCCATGTTCAGGGGGCTGGAACTAGATCATCTCAAAGATCCTTCCAACCCAAAGCATTCTGAGGTTCTGTGAAGAAGCTTCATCAAATAACTACTCAATACTACATCACACAAATATTTATCCCAAAGTATCTCCAGAGATGGAGACTCCACAGCCTCTTAGGGCAACTTGTTCCAATGTCTGATCACTCACAGGAAAAAACTTTCCATGTTTTAATGGAATTGCCTCTATTTCAGCTTGTGCCCCTGAGCCCACTCATCTCAAGGCTAAACTGTCCCTCTCCTTGTGGCATCCCTGTATCCTCACACTGGAATTTCCCATCCTGTTTTCTGTACCAGCTACAGTTTTCCTGTATTTTCATGACTGAACTATGTGACTGACTGGAAATGTTTCTCCAGTATTCTTTGCATCATCTGAAAAATAAAGGAGCAAAAATTAAATCACCAATGAAACTGCTGGTTAAGTGTATCTGGGCCATGAACACATTGAAGACCCACTAAATGTGGGTCTTTCTAATCCTATTAGAAGTTACACTTTAAAGCAACAGGGCATTTTTAATATTTTCTGTATCTCAGCCACATGGAATCTGAGGTTTTATATCAAAATATTTTCTTGCAAAGATTTAATGCTTTAAAAGAAATTAGTTTAATATAGCAGTGTGGGCCAGACA